>NC_048219.1:48203613-48372525 GCF_002007445.2 Ailuropoda melanoleuca | reverse complement strand
AAAAAAAAAAAAAAAAAAAAAAAAAAAAAAAAAAAAGAAAGAAAAGTGGTTAAGAGTATAAGGTTTGCAGTCAGACAGATCCAGGATCATATCCCATCTCTGCAACTTACTACCTCTGACCTTGGACTAGTTACGTATCTCTAAACCCCAGCTGCCTCAATTGCAAAACGATGATGAGAAGATCCCACCTCATGGGGATGTCCTGATTGAATGACATCATGCAAAGAAAGTGTTGAGCACAGTACCGCACGTAGCAAGTGTTCGACACGTAACGATTATTACTTTAACTATTTTCTAATTGCCTTAGGATCAGCCTTTGCTAAAAACAGAAATCCTTCTCAGATTGACATTTAAAAGGCCACCAGCACAAAGAATATGCTTAGGCTTCCAGGAAGGTACTTGTGAAAGCGTAGGCCTATGAATAAATGACATTTGATTTTCTATTCCAGCATCTTTCCATTTCAACATTTTCTGATTAGGCAGCCACATGGTACTATCTAGCTGCTCGGCTTCCCTCCCACATTTTCAAATCGGGACTGTTTCAAATGTGAAGTATGGTCCCCAAAGCTTCCTGCTTGCCATGATCACAGATCACCCACAGGTCTTTGGGTTCTAAGGCCCTGAAGCAGGTGAGGTAATTAGCTCAACGAACACAGCCCAGTTATTCTGTGCATCAGACGGAAAAAGGAAGAGAAAAGCAAAATGAGAGCAAGAGTGAGAAAGGAGGACAGATGGATCAGTCCCTATTCACCCTCAGGAGGGTCACTGTAGGTTCCAGAACAAGTATATACGAACAAAGGAGAACATTTTTAATTTCAGAGATTCCTGGATTTTTGGACGACCCCAGCTGCTTTGTTATTCAGAGCAAATAAATACAAGCTTCTCAACGATGAAAATGCTACTGCCCATGCTGAATTAAATTCAACTGCAGAGCGTGAGTACTCAGCACCAGTATGTAGATACTAACAGAGATACGGTCAAAACCATATAGATCACGGCACCTGTACCCGCAATCTTGTCAATGCAATCGATGGAGTACTGGTTTCCTTTAAACTATTTAAAGGGGCCATTGGTATTAAAGTATGGGCTTATCCAAGACAGTTGGGCTTAATTTTTATTAGAGGAGGGTGCCAGTGGCGGTGAAAACAGCTAACATTTATTGACCACTGGTGGGTTGAGGGGCACCGTGTGGAGCACTTTGCCCAACAATGCCTGTGATAGGTACTACATGAAGCAGGAAGAGGTGAAGTCACCATTTCTGGGCAGCAGTGAGCCAGGATTCAGACTCACGCAGTCTCTCCTCCGCGCCCATGTTCTTCTCACGAAGAGCTCTTCATCACTTTCCTTTTACGCCTCCGGGTGGTCCTTGGTCCCCCAATGTATGTAGCATTCGGTTTCGTCTGCCATTAGAAGTGTTGATTGCTGCAGCTGCTTCTGATTTTTTTGTAAGAAAATAGTAACCTAGAGCATTTCACTCTAATGCTTCCCACCTACATATTTAATTTTTTCATCTCCTAAAAGAAATCATGGCCATTTCGGCTGAGCATCATAATTCTATATTCTTTCAGAACATGCATTCATCTTTTATTTTCCTGAATGAGGTTTTGCTTATAGCATCTAATATAGGAAAACAGGATTGAAAAGGCAGGGAGAATATAAATCTTCTCGAGTTTAGAGTTCTCTGATGCCCTCCGTTCACTAGAAAATTTTGGAAGAACTAAATTTCGAGGGCCCACAAATACATCCGAAACAACCTTGCTGGTTTTTCCAGGTCTGCTGTGTAACCTGGTGGTTTCTATTTCTTCAATCATATTATGCATCCTGTCATATGTAGACTCCAACCCTTTCGTTTGAGTTCGTTGTGTTTTCTTATTGCCAGATCTTTATTTCCAGCTAGACTGCAAGCCCCTTGTGGGCTGCAGCCACATTTTACAATGCCATGCACACCCAGCCTTCCTACAATACCTTATATAGAGCAGGCGCTCAAAAGAAATTTAAATCAGAGATAATTTATTTTTTTAAGCAAACTCCAACTCGCTGAAAAGTCCACACTCTAGACTGTATTACTTCCTCCACTATTGCTTCATCCCAGGGGAGCCTTCAAATGACAATAAAATTGATTTCCTTCCCCAGCAACCTGAAACCCTGATGGCTCTGGAATTATCATCTGAATATAAACCCATCCATGTTAAAGGTACCCAGTTCTTTAAAAAGCTAAGGAAGTAAAGATCTGAAGAAACAATATTTGAAGAGAATATCTGATCTTCCAATTTAAAGATGATGCAATTTTATAAGGGGTACATTCTACTTTTAAAACTGAATTGTATCTTATTTAGCAAGTGCTTAATAAATATTCATTGAATGAATATCTTCTTCCCCCAAAAAATGAAACCGAACACCTCATCTTACTTTACAATTGAACGTCACTACAAAAGTTGGAGATCGGTTTATGATGAAAAACACTTTGGATGACACGTGAATCATTTTAATTAAAGACCAGTTCTACTTTGAGAACATATCAGTTACATGCGACAATTTTAAACATGAAAAAGCCACTGCAATATGCTTATTGCTTTTCGATGGGACACTATAGCTTAAAGGTCACGGCAGTTTTCACGTTCATGAACAGGGCCCACACAGTGTCTGAGTCAGAGGTAGGCCAAATGGGCAGGGCTGCCAGCCAGAGCAGCTCCAAATCCGTCTGCTTTATAGGGTGTGATTCTGCATAAGATTCAATGTAATGAAAGCAAAAGCACTCAGGAGTGCAAGGATACTGGACAGAAAATACAATAATAACATCATCAGGCTTCTAACACACCCTTAATTCCAGTGTCATTCAGCAGAATAGCCTGTCATTTTTTCTCGGTTTATATCAACTGTGAATCTCGGCCCATTTTAGAAGCTCCCAGCTTCTGTTAGGGAACAGTGGGGTAGGCCAAAAAGACAGGGACAGAGCATAAGCAGAGACTCAAGAGGGGCAATAACAGAGCAAATGAAGGACACATTTACTGGAGTATGCGTGGCAGTACAAGGACCTACTATCGCTGAAGAGCACAACTAAAGAAAGGCACTAGAAAATTCTTTGAGCTAAATCAGGGGCTATGCACACCAGTGGTTTTCAAACCTGACTTTGGCCCAGAATTGCCCTTGTTGAAAACACAGATGCCTGAACTCCACCCAGATTTCCTAAATCAGAATCTCTAGGAGTGGGAGGGACCCAAGCGACTATATATTTAACAAGTTCCTCCAAATTATTCTGAGGCACACAGGCTTCAGAGCCACTATTACAAGCCGTATCAGTGTCATTCTTGGCAATGTCATTCTTGGCAATGTAAATTCTTGACAATGTAATTCTCATAAAATCAATTTTTTTAAATTAAGAAATATCAAGACATTTTGATTGGTGATAATAAAACTGTATATGTGTAATAGAGGTATTAAAACACCTTCCAACATCCAGGAAAATTAACTGTCACTTTTAAAAATTGGGGGCGTCACCATATGCTCTGAAATCTTCTTTATAAACATGACATCATGATGCAATGCCTCCCTGTAAGAGTTCTATACTTGCAACAGGGGGAAAAATTCCCTGTCTCACTCATAATAACTAGCTGCTTTTGACAACTGTCAGATTTTCTCATTGCTAACATTTGGAGATTCATCAGAATGAATTGCCAACCAGACATCTGGTTTTGTAAGTTTCTTTAGAAATATAATCAGTAGCCCTAAATTATGGACAGGATATTCAAAGTATTGTGAATGCCTCAGATTACTCTGATTCTAACTTTTGTGACTGGGTTTGGGTTTTTTTTTTTCCCCACTCCTGTGAAATCACTGTTCAATGTGTCCTGTTTATAACTTACACAGCACTTGTTTCCTCAAGACTCCTAGAGATTTAAAAAAAAAAAAAATCCCAAGTAATTTTATGTTTTCAGAACTTCATGATGTACTCCCAACTACGTACACCTACTGGGGATATCTGCGGCCATCCTGTGAGCCCATAATAAATACCAGGGAGAGGAGATACATTAAAATCTTACTAAAACAAAACAAAATAAAAACAAAAACTCTAATGTACACACGTGTATCCTCCAAATTAATTTTTTTAAGTGACTTATGTTTTTTGGGGGGGTCAATACAATTTAAACTCATGGAAGCAGTGGGATACCACTTATGATACACTTTAACATACAGCTACCCTGTTGTGAAGCAACTTGTTCAGGAATTTTCCCTTCTTCCCATTGCTATTCTTTGCACTTATAATGGGGGTCTCTTGCTGCCTGAGTTTTAGTGTCTTTTTTGTTATGATTAAAGAATATTACAAATAGCTGGACTGCTCTTACATGAAGATTACCCTCAAAAATTACTACAATTTAAAAAAGTGAATAGATTTGCAATCAATTCAACAATGGCTGTTCCAAAGAAATAGAATCAGAAAGAGGGAGGGAAAACCATTACCTTTTTCTTTTCTTTTTTAAATTACAAAGGTAATTTAATTCTTGTTAGAACAAGTTAAATGTACACAAAGTAGAAATACATTTTTAAACTATTTTAAAGTACCTTAATTTTTACCTTTAAAATATTGAATTCAATTTTGCTAAGTTTGATATTACAAGTACCTGTATTTTTTCCTGACTAGTCAAATAAGTTAGACTTGGGAAGCCTTTCTAGCATTTCCTAATTGTACTTTACTCTGTGTGTGTGTGTTTTATCATTGGGAGCTTTTCTTTAATTCTTTAATTCTATCTTTGTCCTGTATCATTATACTTTATTTTTCCTCTTCCTTTATAGAAGTTCTCATAGAAGTAAATGTATTTGATTTCTATTGTATTTCCTTATATCATTATTTTCCTGACTTTTATATGTTATCTTTTGCTTTTTAAAAAATATTTTGGTAAGAACACTTAACAAGAGATCTAGCCTCTCAACAACATTTCAGGTGTACAATACAGTATTGTTAACTGTAGGCACAATGATGTGCACCAGAACTTAATCATGAACTGAATCGTCTTGCCCAATCGAAACATCACACCCGCTGAATAGCACTGCCCCATTTTCCCCCTCCCTACTATTACCTTATGCTTTCATCCTTCTTTCCTCTCTACCTTTTCGGTTTTCACCTATTATTCTGGGGTAGCTCTCCTTTCCTGGCACATGAGAGAAAAAGATCAAGTCCCTAGCATAAAAACACATAGCTTCTTGGTAGGAACAAGTCTTTCAACCAGAGGCTGAAAATTCACATTCATTCAGGGAGCAGGAGGCAATAAAGCAGTGAAACAAGCAGGGAGCAATGGGGACTGGAACAAACTGCACTGGAAAGCCACTTAAATACGGCTGAATTTAAATTTGCAACAACCAAATCAAATATATACAGGGGCCGAATTCAGCCTTCCAGGGCCAGTTTGCAACCTCTGCAAGATTTCATTCCCAATCTCGGTTTATCTCTCTCCAGACAGGAAGTTCAATTGACTCTTTCTTATTTGCACCAATGGAAAGTGCTATAGAATAGATAAAACAAAAGAGCAGATAATTCAAAATCTGCATACAGATGGCCTCAGTGTGGCACTGCTTTTCCTACAAAATTTATCATTTAGCAATAATTGAGCTCAAGCTAACCCTGCATTAAAAATAGTTTGCATTCCTCCCAAGCCCAAATAACTCAGGGGCTCTAAGGGAGGAGGAGGGTGATAAAATGACTCACAGATGTAGTCAACACACGGGGCCCAACAGCTTAATGTAAAATTCAGGATGGTTTTAAAGACTAGAAATTCCCAGGCAGATTGTGACAATAACTAGATTCCCAATGTCTATGGGACACTGAATTTAGTCACTGAATTTAGCCTTTGCAGATGGTTGAACCTGGTAAAATAAAAGCCAACTACAGTCTCCCTCTTACCGTGTTGCCATCGTCAGGAGGGAATAATTGGTCACAAAAACAAGCCTTTGAAATCATATCCAATGTAAACTCTGCCCACTGCTTACCAAAAATGGAAACCAACACAAAAGGAGGATAATTGTCATTTTCCTCCATCACAAAAAAGACTTCTAACACACCGAACAGGGGAGAAGAGCCAGCTTTGCCATCGTGATAAAGGGTGAGTCACTAATTCCGCAGCAGCTTACTTAATTGCAGCTAAGCACACCAACATCCAGCTTAACACTCGTTTTCTTCTCAGAGCATTAGAGTACTATTCTCCTCTGATCCACTTACACCCAGAAACAGTAACCGTCCTAAGAACAGAGGAAAATCACACCCTAGATGGCATATATTTAGAACTCTACAGCATTTTATGGCTTCAAGGTTTCGTATGACCATTTGCATGATTCCTTCCATCTGCAAAAGCACAGAAATAAAGTCATTTGCCAAGGTCACAGAGAAAATGAACAGAATGTGAATCCAAGCTTCGCCCCTTCCAGACCATTACTTCATTCACAGAAGTCGTCTACCTCATTTACCACCTTTTCCCTTAAAATGCTGATTGGCCACCGAGAAACCTTTCAAGGATCCCAAGGTATGTGCGGCACACACCATTCTTCCACAAACCATCCCACCCCCCCCCGGAAGATGCAAGCCAGTGTATGGGGAACAGATTGTACCCCAACAGCCCATCCCGTCTGCTAGAATCCTGGCAACTAAGGAAGTCAGAATGCTCTGCAGAGGGGCCTCCTGTGCTAAAAGAGTAAACGACGCCTGGTTTGCTTGCCTTACCGTGTTTGCAGCCAAGCTTAGAGTTAGATGTCACCATGGTGATCAGGGTTCATGTAACTGCATCAGTAATTTTCCATAGGAGGCCATGCTCCAATTAAGCCCATCTTAAATAAGGAATAGCAAAAGAATTCTGTCATTTGACCATGTCTGAGATACAGCCTAGCCGTGTCACACAATATACTAAGTCGGATGCTTCCCAACATTTTCAAGACCTGGCGTGTTGACATAATCAATCTCTTTCTGTCATGGTCTCAAAAAAGCTTTGATTCTGTGTCAGTTCGGGTTCATGTGAAGCTTTAATAGTGAAAGGCCTCACATTTTAAATGAGCTCCTCCATCTTCATGTGAGCCAAAAGACATCAGGGACAGTATTTTTGTCCAGAACTTTAGGGAACTCAGCAAACACTCCTTTCTACTTCCTTCTCCAGAAAGGGAATAGGGCATATTGTTTGTTACCAATTTACTGATGGAAAACAACGCAGGAGAAAGTTTAAGGCGGAAATAATCCTAACTGTAGAACCCAAGCCTCCCGGGATTTTTTTTTAAGACAAAAATTATACTCTTCTCTATATTACATTTCCTTCAGACTTGCAGTCTTGGAGGGAGTGTATGTGCATGTGTTTCATATGAAAATCCTGACTGGTAATATCCCAGTACAGTGAGCCAGAGCACTTCCAATATTGGAAAGAAGCTACACGGTGCAGGAGGGGTAAAATTCTATTTTATATCCTCATTTTCTCCACCTCCTCCCACTGGTATTCTACCATCAAAAAGAGAATCTGATCGATCGGCTCATGACAGTAGACAGTGATTTAATTTCTGACACATGGCAAAAGGTAGACTTCATCAGCAATCTTTGATCCATGAAAGGTTGCGTTATGATCCTCCCCTCCACAAACCTCATTTAAATTTAATGCTCTCACAGAACAGCTTACCAATTAAATCACAATGTCTTAATATTACAGAAAAGAGATTCTTAAATTCAATAACAGCATTTCTCAGCTGTGTTTACAGCCTTGGACAGTGCTATTTAAATACCCCCAAGGATATAAATTTTAGGAATAATTTCACTTTGCACAATTGCAGTTCACTGGCTTGAACCGCACATCTCTCTCAGCATCAGCAGCATTCAGGAATGAGAGTCTGGTCCCCAGTCTAAGAAATTAAGAAAAGGAACCATGCTCAAGAGAACTGGGTCAGATGTGTTAGAAGTATCACCTGTATTTTTTTCCAGATTAAAGCATGCACACACAGCCTTTTAAACATACACATGAAGTAGCTCCCATTGGACAAACGCATGCAAGGGTCTGGCTAAACACTACATACGTATTATCCTAGTCATTCCTACAAAACCCTTGAGGGGAGTGTTTGTTTCCCATCCCAGTGGTAGCTACTGAGGTTCAGGGAAGTTAGGGCAATGACCTCAGATAAGACCTATAAGCCTGGGTCCAAATCCCTTCTGACTCTAAAGCCAGCATCCGTGGAACTACTGCAGTGCTGTGTTAGCCATCCCACGAGCCATCTCCACGGGCCTATGTGCAGCAGTCACAGAAGCGACTGTGCCACATACAGGACGGATGAGCCACTCCAGGCTTGGCTTCTGACCCTCCATGGCTAATTTAGCATCAATAAATTCCCCCCGTTTGGTTTTCCTGGTTTTTGTTGCCCTGGTGTAACTCTCCCCACCATCCAAACAAACAATTAGCACATGAAAAGCAATTAAACCACAGTATGGACTAATTTGAAATCTGGACACGTTTGCCTTTAGGTGGGTAGTTTTAATCATATTCAGGGCAGTAAATTCATTCATTGGGACCTTTATCTAACATCTTTTCTGAGTGGGGCACTATGCTAGGTTCTGAGGCAAGACAGTCACTGCTTGTCTAGCAGTTGACAGGTTTATAAGTGGAGTTTGCAGACAGGGAGAGACTGAGAGAGAGAGAAAGGAGAGAAAGGGATTGGAGAATGCACTGGAGGGACCAAGAGTGAGACACTGGCAGGAGAGAAACTTGTGAACAATCACAGAAGTATGATAAGAACCATAACGGAGGTCTATGCACGGTCCTGTGGGACTCAGGGATGATTTTGTAGAGTTCAGTTTGGGTCTGGAAACTTAAAGAGTGAGTAAGAGTTCACCAAGCAGAGAAGAAAGAGACAGGACACTCCAGGCAGAAGAAAGAGAGTGGCCAAGGATGTGGATGTGCAGAAGACCATGATGTGATCAGAGATCAGAGAGGAATCTAGAGCTATGAGTGGTAAGGCTAGAAAGGGAGGCCAAGGCAAAAGTTAACAGGTCTACATAAGTTGTATAGAGAGTTTAGACTATTCTCCAGGCAGTGGAGAGTCACTGCAGATGCCTAAACAAAGGACTGGTAACAGGTTTTGAAAATTAATTTTGGCAGAAATGTAGACCAAGGATTAGAGGAGAAAATGGGTGCAGGCAGAGTAGCTTTATGCAGTACTGTTCAGGAAAGACACAGTCCAAATCAGAACAAAAGTGGGGGGTAGGAAAGGAAGGAACATAATGGACTAGAACTGGTGACGTGGGGGTGAAAAGAGGAGACTTTGGTAACTGGGGTAGGTGGCTCTGCCATGATCAAAGGAGTAGCACAGATCAGTGAGGGTAAAAGAGGTAAGAAAGAAGGAAGAAAGGAAGTTCCAGGTTTAATGCGTGGACCTTGTGCTGCCAAGAGTTCTATGCAAAGCTCTGTGGGAGGCAGGTGGGAATTCAGGGTGGAGCCCAGAAGAAAGGTCAAGGCCGTAAACACAGACTTGGAAGTTCATCGTATTTGGCAAATAGTTGGTTATTGGTGACATTCATCGTTCTCTGACTGAGAAATGTGTGTAGAGCAGCCAGCTGAAGCCACAATACATGAAGTGGGGGAGTGGATGGAAAGTATCTGACATTATTAGTGAATGATTTTTTAAAATTTCGTATGTGTATTTTCTATTCCTTCCAATGAGTAGAAGCTCCTCGGGGCAGGCACCATAACAGATCTCCCTCGTGTGTCCCATAGCTATTTTGCTGGCGCTAACAAGCATTTGCTGAGTTGAAGAAGTGTGGTTAAGAGAGAGCAGTTAGATAGACAGCCCTTGAAAGTGTACTTGGACGCTCCTGAGATTGCAGACAACAGCTCTTTCTCTTTCACCTCTGCAAATGAAATTCAGGTTTTCTCCTGGCTGATGGCCTCTGCTTATTTTCTATGGATTAATGCTTCCAAGTGAGCTGGAATTGACTTGCCAAGTAGTCTAATTCACTTGGCTGGTGTGTCTCACTTAAAAAGCCATTAACAAGTCAGATCAGAGAGGTGAGGAATGTCCAATTAAAGCAATTGCTGCAGTGTCCAAATGCCTAGCAGCTGTGCCCTCCTCACACCACCAGCCTGCTATGAAAATAAGATTTGAACAATTCTTTGATGGCCTGGCCAAAACTTTGCCTCAAAGCCACTGAGGCCTGACAAGGGCAGGCTAGAAATTATGAGGCATCCTCTTGTATTTATCTCTGTTTGCAAAGGCCTGAAAGAAACTTCTGGGAATTAGGCCACTGTTTCTCAGATGTGATACTCAAAGCACAAGTGACAAAAGGAACGACAGATAAAGTAGACTTCAACAAAGTTAAAAATTTGGGGCTTCAAAGGATTCCATCAAAAAGGTGAAAGGGCAATCCACAGATGAAGGAAAATGCGTGCAAATCATATACGAATAAGGGACTTGTATACAGAATATATAAAGCACTATTACAACTCAACAGTAGAAAGACAACTCAATTTAAAAACTAGGCAAAGAATTTGAATAGGACTTTCTTGGTAGAGGATGTACAAATGGCTAATACACACATGAAAAAAGTGCTCAACATTATTAATCACCAAAGAAATGCAAAGCAAACCCGTGAGATAGCTCACTAAGATAGCTAAAATAAAAAAGGTGGGCAATAATAAGTGTTGGCAAGGATGGGTAGGATTACAGAATAATGCAGCCACTTGTGAAAACAGTTTGGTGATAAAATGTAACAGTTACCATTTGATCACCATTTCTACCCCTAGGTATACACCCACAAGAATTAAAAACCTCCATGCGAAAATCTGTATACAAATATTCATTGCAACATTGTTCATAAGAGCCAAAAGGTGAATACAATGATGGATAAACAAAAGATGGCAAACTCCTGGGATGAAATATCTTCAGTAAGAAAAAAAACAATGAAACATTGACACATGGTACAATATGGATGAACCTCAAAAACATGATGCAAAGTGAAAGTCAGTCACAAAAGGCCGTATACTGCATGATTTCATTTACACAGGAAGTCCAGCAGAGGCAAATCAGTAGAGACGAAGAGTAGATGGACAGTTTCCAGGGGCTGGAAGAAGAGGGCATAGAACCAAATGCAAATGTGTACTTGTTTGGAGGGGTTGAAGAAATGAAGAAATCAGGTAATAGAGTCAGTTGTACAACTCTGAGTACACTAAAAACTATTGAATTGTATATGGTAAAAGAGTGAAGTTTATGGTAAGTGAATTATAACTCAATTAACTATTTTTAAAAAAGAAACTGAACACGTACATCTCTCAGGGTCACCCCCTCAACTGAGAACATAAACAGCTTCCATCCAGGAAGTAAAAGGGGTACACTGGCCTCCAGAGCGTCTAGAGAGCCATGTTAACGCAAAATACATCAGTGCCTGAAGAAATGTACTAGTGCCTGATCTTAGCGACTTCTGGTTTGCAGGTGGCCACAAATGGGGCAGTTTCTCAGTCTTCCTCTGTCATCCTTTCCATCTTTGCTTTTGTGAACAAAGGAGGAAGAGGGAAGAGAAAGGGGAAAGGAGGGGATGGGGGAGAGAGAAGAAGAAAGGAAGGAAGGAAAAAAGAAAGAGGTAAATAGTGGGGAGGAGGAGAGGAGATGGGAAGAGAAGACAAGAGAAGCGAGGAAACAGGAATTTGCTTCTAGAAGAGCAGTTCTGGAAAACTCATGCTTCATGTAGACAATCCACATTATGGATCTTCAACCAAAAACAAAGAAAAATAAAATATTTCTGGGCTTAGGCTAATAGCCATTTAGTTCCACCCCCCTTTCTTTAAAAATTAAGGGGCAGTGATTTGATTAGAGAAAAGCATTAAGTACACAAAGAGCTTTAAAAATAGGGATTGCTAGACTTAAAACCTATTCCCTTAATTCTAACGAAGCTAATTGCTCTCAGTTTCCTTAGATTAGATTCAGAGAGAGGTTAGCTGTTATAACTACACACTTAGGGAGATGGTGACATTAAAAACGCTGTAAAGGAGAACAAAAACAGCCTCAGCTTTGATATTGCGAATACATTTTAGAAGGGTTTTTAAAAGAGGAAACAAAAGAATGTTTTCCTTAATGAGAAAAGTCAAAGCCAGTAGCCACTGATTGAGGAAGCTGCTCTTGAATAAAAAGAAAAGGTAGGAGAATAACAATATCTACCATTGTTGAATGACTTCTATAAAGCACAGATTATACATATAAAATTTTTTTAGGATTTATTTATTTTAGAGAGAGCGCGAGAGCACGAGTGGGAGGGGTAGAGGGAGAGGGAGATGGATAGAGCATCTCAAGCAGACTCTGCAAGGAGCACAGAGCCCAACATGGGGCCCCATCTAATGACCCCGAGATCAGGACCTGAGCTGAAACCAAGAGTCAGACGCTCAACCAGCTGAGCCACCCATGCGCCCTATACATATAAAAATTTTAATCCCAATAACAGCCCTGAAAGAAACATCACCTCCATTTAAAAATAACCTTGCTTCCCAATTCCCACTACCCATGTCCCATATTTAGAAGTATTAGACAAATCATAAAATGGGCAGAAGATATGAAGAGATACTTTTCCAGTGAAGACATACAAATGGCTAACAGACACATGAAAAGATGTTCAAAATCATTAGCCATCAGGGAAATTCAAATCAAAACCACACTAAGATACCAACTTACACCAGTTAGAATGGCAAAAATTGACAAGACAAGAAACAACAATTGCTGGAGAGGATGTGGAGAAAGGGGATCCCTCCTACATTGTTGGTGGGAACGCAAGTTAGTACAACCACTCTGGAAAACAGTGTGGAGGTCCCTTAAAAAGTTAAAAATTGAGCTACCTATGATCCAGCCATTGCACTACTGGGTATTTACCCCAAAGATACAGATGTAGTGAAGAGAAGGGCCGTATGCACCCCAATGTTCATAGCAGCATTGTCCACAACAGCTAAATCATGGAAAGAGCCGAGATGCCCTTCAACAGATGAGTGGATTAAGAAGTTGTGGTCCATATATACAATGGAATATTACTCAGCTATCAAAAAGAACGATTTCTCAACATTTGCTGCAACATGGATGGCACTGAAGGAGATAATGCTAAGTGAAATAAGTCAAGCAGAGAGAGACAATTATCATATGGTTTCTCTCATCTATGGAACATAAGAACTAGGAAGATCAGTAGGGGAAGAAAGGGATAAAGAAAGGGGGGGTAATCAGAAGGGGGAATGAAGCATGAGAGACTATGGACTCTGAGAAACAAACTGAGGGCTTCAGAAGGGAGGGAGGTGGGGGAATGGGATAGACCAGTGATGGGTAGTAAGGAAGGGCACGTATTGCATGGTGCACTGGGTGTTATACGCAACTAATGAACCATTGAACTTTACATCAAAAACCAGGGATGTACTACTGTATGGTGACTAACATAATATAATAAAAAAACATTAAAAAAGAAAAGAAGTATTAGAGGATGTCTACCGATACTAAATAATAATACTTTAATATAGAGAGCAGCGCGGTCCAATAGAAATATAATATGAGCCATGTATGTGATCTTAAATTTTCTAGCAGCCACATTAAAAAATAAAAAAGGGATTTCATGTCAATAATATACTTAACCCAACATATCCAAAATATTATCATTTCAACATGTAATCAACATTAAAATTCTTTTATTTTTTTAAAGATTTTATTTATTCATTTGACAGAAAGAGAGAGAGCAAGAGAGCACAAACAGGGGAGGCGGCAGAGGGAGAGAGATAAGCAAGCTCCCCGCTGAGCTGAGCAGGGAGCCCAAGGTGGGGTTCGATCCCAGGACCTGGGGATCATGAACGGAGCCGAAGGTAGACACTTAACCGACTGAGCCACCCAGGTGCCCTTCAACATTAAAATTCTTTAGTAATTTGACATTCTTTCTTTAAATTTTTGTACAAAGCCTGTGGAATCCAGTGTGTATTTTACACCTATAGACTATCTCAATCCAGAATAACCACAATTCAAGTATTCAATGGCTAGGCGCTACCATTTTAACAGTAAAGCTCTACAGGACTGTACAGATTTAAAACTATGACATGCATTATCCTAATTAATCTATACAATAATTCTGTTACATAATGTGCAGGTAAATAACCTGAAACTCAAGAAGTTAAATGATCCAACAAGGTCACATAGATTATCACCATTTTTTTTTCAATAAGAAGGAAAAGGTTTGAATAAGTAAATAAAATGTTCACATAGCTGTTAGGTGCAAAGCTCAGTCTCAAACCCAGTTCTGCTTGTAGGTTCGGTGCTCTTTGTAAGGTGCTTTACAGTTTGGCATCTCCCAGGTATCTCAGTTATACTCGGAGACAGAAGGAGGAAAAAAATGAGTATTCAGATAGGCTCAACAGCCAGAACCAGAAGACCCAAAATCAAATGGTTCAAAGACAATAGTTTATTTCCAAATGTTCCAGGTCAGTGTGTGTGTGTGTGTGTGTGTGTGTGTGTGTGTTAGTTGTAAATGTTGAAAGTTTACTCTGCTCAGCAGTTATTCATGGACCCAGGCTGAGAGCAACTCAGTGGAATGGCTTCCAAAGTCACTCTGGGCAGCCCCATCCCAGTCCTTTGGAAGTGGGAGAAGAGCACAGAGGAGGGAGGAGTTGTGGGAAATTAATGACCAAGCCTGGAAGTGGCACACATCACTTCCGCTCACCTTCTGCTACGAAACACTTAGTCAAGTGGTTACACTTCACGATAAAGAAGGCTGGAAATGGAGAGAAAATGGTCCACTGAAAGAAAAATAGGAGAATGGATTTGGGTGGACAGCCAGCAGTTAGTGTTCAACATGGCTAACTAGACTGAATTCTGCCAGACACATAGACAGAATGCTAGCAAAGAGTAAACAACTTAGAAACTTTGTATGAGCCTGGCGGAGGAGGGGCTGGCATTTTAAGCATCTTTTATGTAAAACACCATACCTACCGTATTTTAGGTAGGTTCCCCCAATTCAACCACATGAAAATCCAATGGGATGGGTATCATTTTCTCAATTTTCTGAAGAAAAAAACTAAACCTTGTCAAGGTGAAATAAGTTGCCCAAGGACAAAAAGCTAGTAATTGTTGGAGAATGCTGTCACAATCTTAAGCTATTTCTATTGGACCACACTACTCATACAGAACTGCCAGGAGAGAAGCAGGGTGGCCATTTACAGACTGTCTGGAGGACAGGGCCCTACGTGATTCATTACACATGTTATCTTCCTTCAGCTTCCCAGCAAATCTAAAGACGCAGCTTTATTTCCTATTTACATTTCCGGAAACTAAGACCCAGAGAGGTTAAGTAATTTTCCCAATGCCATATAGCTAAGCTAGTAATAGTTCTAGATTTGAACCCACCTCCGACTTCAATGTGTACAGACTCTTTCCCCCGAATTAACATATGAATGGCCACCTTCCTACGAAAAGGCAGAAATGAGGCAAAGAATGAAATCTTGTGCCCGGGAGGAGGAAAGAAAGAGATAAATAAATAAACGAAGAGAGTCCAAAAGAAAACACTAAGGTGCTGATACAGGACATTTCTTGAGTACAAGGCCTTCTGTGCATCTTATCTCAGCCTTCCATCAGATTTTATAACAAAGCTGTGGTTGGAAGTTGAAGTTTCCTTCTAGGAGAATTCAGGGTCCTATCTCCATATTCTCCCGTTCTCTCCCATGGAGGAAGAGTATTGTTATTGCCAAGTCAAGTTCAGGGATGCTGACTTGGTCCACATATTTTGAAACTGGGAAGTTAGAAGGAAAAGCATTATTGAGGTAAAATGTCCCTTCTTCTATGTATTCTCTCCATGTGACCAGGGAGATAAGAAGGCTGGACCACTCCCCTCAGATTCTTCCTCCTACGGGGCCAACCTGAGATCCCCAGGATTCAACTGGTAGCCCACCAGCTCTGCCAATACTCTTGGGGCCAAGTCTCCCTACTAGTGTGCTCACTGCTTGCTTACTGGGCCTTATACTTTCTTAAACAGTAAGAATTCAAAATATTCAAGCAGGCTGAGTGGGAGGATAAGCTGGTTATCTAGACTGCTCCAGATTTAAAAAGACCTTAGATGTTTTGATAAAAAGTATGGACTAAAAATCCCTAAACATGTCAGTACCTGTACAGTCAGGCACTTATGCACCTGCTATGCCCTGCCCTTGGAAAACATTCCATCTCAGAGTTATTTCAATTCTTCCACCCAAAAACATCCTATCCATCCTTTATAGCTGAAGTCCAGAGTCATCGTTTTAATGAACGCCCCTCCCCTCTCCTCTCCCTACCTGGCTCCTTCCCCTCTGAGCTCTCAGAGATCTTTGTGTATTGTCTGCAGAGGCACTAACAGCATTACTATTACCTATGGCTGCTTCATCCATTTCCCTGGCTAAACTGTTGAGCTCTGGAATACAGAAGGTCTCTCCATGTCTGGTGCCTGGCACCAGTCCCAGCAGGGGACAGACCTTCAACAAATGTCTACGGATGAACTAAGAAATGAAGGCTTCAAAATCCCCTGAGATGGCCCGCTTGGTCTTTGGTGTTTCAGGAGGCTCAGCTTCTCCTGGCTAAAGGTTGACACATGCTGTGGGCATCCTCTTGTGCATTTTTCATTCGCCATAATGGCCTCTTCTTATCGTGCATTTTATTGATTTGAGCATTGAAATTTATTATTTATTAGATTTCTGTAATAGCTTTGCTCCAAAGAGCACAGTGTGATATGTAGAGAACTCCAGGGCAACAGCAAAGAAGACCAGAACTACGGAAGCACAGTGTCGAAAATGGAGGGGAAGGCAGAAGCCACACGCTAGGAAGGAATGACCAGAGACAGTCACTGCTCTCGGAAAAGTGGCAGCCAGGCCAGGCTCCCGAAAGTCCTGTGCTACTTCTGGTCTCAGCCCAGCCCTCATCCATACCTATGCTTTTTGACAGGCTGGGAAAAGAAAACTGTATGGGAAAGCACTCTGAAAAGTTAAAAGCATCCTATAAATGCAAAGTAATATTATTCCATTATCATTAATCAACATCAGCATAATTCATTTGAGAGTTGAAAGTGTTTCATATTCAGGCAAGTGAGGAGGAAAGTTTGAAAGATCTATCTTCCCCTAAGACTACAAGCTCTTCTAAAGCAAAGACCCTACCACATTCACTTCTGCACATGGCACCAAGCCCAGCATTCTCATCTCCAGAAAATATTCATTTTGTCAGGAGTCCCAGTGGATGACTGGCTGTTAAATGTCCCTTAAATAAATTCCTTCCATCATATTCTGAGTTTTGATGGAAGATGGTCCCACGAGAAAACAACTGGTTTTCATTCTTCCAGTGGCAGTGACTACCTGATAAATTCTAAGCCTATGGTACCCATTCAACTTCCACCATATTTTAGAAAATCAGGCAAGGAAGGATACAGATAAGTGTATCTCAAACCTTTCAGCTTTGTTGACTAACCCCTTCCATGAGCCCAAAGGCACAGCTAAAGTAGGTCCCCACCTCCCTGCACTTGCAATAAAGATAAGATTCTCTTCAGAGTAAGAATTCCTGAAATGATGAAATGATTCAATGATTCCATGTAGGTCCTTCTGTACCTTCCCCACTAACCATCAATCTGACCCTTCCTCACCGGGTTCCAGCCCCACTGCACTCACCCAACTGACTCCAAGCCTGGTCGTAGCCCAGCCCTTCAGCACACGCCCGCATCCAACCATGAGCTTTCTGAGGGCAAGAGCCCCATTTTATCGGTCTGGAGATTCCTTACACTATATCAGGGACTGTCCACTGAATGTTAACTAAATCAGAAACCCACCACTAGTTTAAAGACACTATTGACAAGACCGAAATGACTATTTTTAAGTCTGTTTAGTTAACAGCTTTTATACAACAGCTGAGCTTCCTGCCTAAAAAAAAAAAAAAAAACACGGCAGATCCTTGATTATGCAAACTCCATATATTACACAGAAAATTGCATTTACATACAAAGGAAAGAAAGGAGTTATAAATTTTTGAAAACTTCTTCCATGACTCCAAGTGTTTCACAATCAAGTTGAGCTTAGTCTTCACAATCATAAACAACCTGTGAAGCTTCAGCCACATGAAAATCATATCACCTCTCTAGCCTCAGTTTACCCAGTTGTAAACTGGGCATACTGGAGATAAAGAACCTACTTCGAAAGTTTCTACGAGGATTAGAAAGAAATATAACAATATAGTCCCTGACACATAGTAGATTCTTAAATAGTAATTATAATTATTTATACTGTTATTCTTTAGGATGTCTACTTACCAATAACAATTAAAGCAAACTCTCACGGAGCACTTTACATACTCATTTAATCCACACAATACCTTATGAGGTGTTATGGGTTGAATTATGCCCCTCCCCAAATTCATATGTTGAAATTCTAAACCCTAAGACCTAAAAATATCACCTTATTTAGAAACAGGGTCCCTGCAGATGTATTAGCTACATTAAGACGAGGTTGTATTGGAGTAGAATGGGTTCCTAATCCACTGATTGGTGTCCTTCATAGAAAAAGGGAAATTTGGATACAGACGTGCACACAGGCATAATAACCTTGTGAAGGTGAAGGCAGAGATCAAGAAGACCAAAGACTGCCAGCAAGCGACCAAAAGCCCTCGGAAGAAACCAGCTTTGCTGACACCTTGATCTACGACTTCCTGTCTCTAGAACATCTAGCCTCCAGAACTGTGACACAATAAATTTCTGTTGCTGAAGCCACCTCATTTGTGGTACTTTGTCACAGCAATCCCAGCAAACTAGTACAGGGGAGTATTCTTTATGATCCCCCATTTTAAGGATAGGGAAACTGAAGCACAGGAATTTACCTATCATATCAAGTGAGAGGCACCTATTTACTTATTGTTCTAAGAAAATAACCCTGCCTTTCACAAGCATCCAAAACAGGTTAAGTTTTAGCACTTGACACTCACATGGGTGAGTTTGGGCACTGAAAATGTGGGGAGTAACTTTCTTTCTCTTTTGAGCAATGAGCAGTGGCTCAGAACAGTTCCTGCTTCTCTCTTGAGAGCTGGAGACCATCTGTTGAATGACTGACTTTGGTGCCCTCTGCAGACAGTGTCCAAGTGTCAGGCCCCCGCTTCCTCGGGTATAACCACTAGTGGCTCTGTGGAGACGCTGCCGCCCACTCTTCTTGGTTCTGGAGGGGGGCGGGATGTTAGCATCTGATTATCTGAGTAGGGCCCTCCAGAGTGCTCTTGTGAAGGAAGCATTTAAATGTAAATTTGATTGATTTGCTATTATTGCTTATATTCCTCATCTTCCATGGGCCCTTTGGGAAGAAGAGAAAGGAATCCATTCGTTCCTGATAAATTGATCCTAGATACCCTGGTTAAAAAGCTAAGACTGTCTATTCAATTCTTGCAAAGCAACATCTTTCAAAGCAACAACAAAGTGTCTGTCGTGGCTGCCATTGTGTACTATAAAATGTGCTTTAAGAGTGAATGTTCTTGGAGTTGCTACACAGAGAAACTCAGGCGCAGAGCCCAGTTTACAGTATAACAGCAAGAGATTCTAGTCAAGAGGGTCAAATGGACATACAGAGCATGAAGGGCTTTGGTTAGAGCTAGACATCATCCTTTCTGCTAGGATTTGCTGCAGTTCTGCAAAGCACAGGGTTCCCAATTGCTTACCATTGGCCTGGGAGAGACCCTGACACCCCACTGGAAAACAGCCAGTCCTTTGGGCAATTCCTAGGCACAGGCATTAAAATGCAAACACCCATTGCTCCAACCCAGGAACCTAAATTACTAACGAAGCATTCCTCAGCTAAGGGTTAAACACCAGAGATGGACGGGGGTGGGGAAAGAAGAGAGGGGTTCATGGGCTCAGAACCTAAAGGAGGAAAGAGGGCCCAGGCCACCACAAGGGGAGGATGGAGAATTTGGGAGGAAAGGAAACAAGAAGCACCCGGAGCAGGTGGAAAGTTAGAGAGCTATTTCCCCACCCTGAGAACACAGGGCAAGGAGGCAGGGCAGTGTAGTGAATAAAAAGCACATGGTTTTGCATCACACCAGATGAGTCAGAGCTTCCCCACCTAATCATTGTACTTTCTTGGACAAATTATTTAACCTCTCAACTGACACTTAAACATCGGTTTAATAAAAATAATACCAAATGGCAGTACTTCTTGGCCTTTTAAAAATTACTGCCACCCCAAGAAGCCTTTTAGATCTCTTTTCTCATTGCCCCCCATTGAATATAATACCAGAGATATACCGCAAATCTGTTTATAGATTGTTATGTACATCTGTGCTTTACACATAAACAAAGTAAGATTATTTGTCCATTTTTGCCCTTGGTGAAGATATTGCCCTGCTATGGAATAAATGTTTGTATCCCCCCAAAATTCCTATGTTGAAACCCTATATGATGGTATTTGGAGGTGGGCCCTTATGGGAGATAATTAGGGCATGAGGGTGGAACCCTAATGATGGAATTAGTATCTTTAGGAGAAAAGGAAAAGAGCTAGCTCTTTCCCTCAGTGCTCTCTCCACCATGTTGAGGATACACAGGAAATGGGCCTCACCAGACACCAGATCTTAGACTGGGACTCTAGATACTTGATACTGGACTTCTCAGCCTCCAAAGCTGTGAGAAATAAATGTTTGTCATTTAAGCTGCCCAGTCTATGCTAATTTGTTATAGCAGCCCTAACGGACTAAGTCACCCCCCATTGATAAATGCATGCCATACAGGGACATTGTTGAAGAATAAATTATATACGGGAGATGAAGCCCTTAGCACAATGCTTGGCAGCAAGGAGCGATATTCAAAATCTTTAATAATAGGCTCCACACTGGCACTAACACGTCCAGTATGGGCACTGTCCATTTAGATGAGATAAATGTCCCAAACCACTGTTCATCCATACCAGTTCATACCCTTTGTGCTAGATTAAATCAGAGGTCACAAATCTTTACTCTCTTGTAAAGACAAATACACCCCTGCCTTGCCTTGGCTTACATTTGTTGGATGCCCTTCATCACTCCTCACTTTGGGGCTGGCCTGTGTGCTTTCTCTGGCCAATGTATGTTAGATTATTCTCAACTAAAATGTTTAAGTCTTTTTTTATAATGTTGCTGCTAATCCATGTTTTATCCTATACCCATGCAGGTACATTTTTGGAATCAAAAGTAGGTCTTTATTCATAACTCTCTTAATTTTAATCATATTAGATACCACCAAATCTAACTAAACTGGACTCTTCCAATGATATAATCTGAATTAGTAGTACTAGTAGGGGTTTTAGTTATAATAGTTCCAATACTGATATTATTATTACTGGAAAGGAATTTCGGAGGAAGTTAAGGAAGGAAGGAATAAGAAAGGACGGGCATAGCGTTGCAGCAGTAAACATGAATTGAGTTTTTACTGTAAAGTCGGCACTATTCCAGTCCATTTAGAGATTTTGCTCTGATCCTCTAACAATCCTATGAGATATGCACTTCTCACAGGCCTGTGTCTCAGAGGCTTGGCAAGGCTAAGTCCACTGTCCACTGTCCAAAATCACACAGTTCTAAGTGGTAAACCGAGAAAGAATTTTGAAAAATACCTGGACTCTACTATATTGTCATAAGATCCTAAAAGCTCAACTAATAAAAATAAAAGATAATTTTAAAATAAAGTAGATCTTTCACCACGAACAATGTTTAAGTTTTTTTGCATCCTTCATTTGCTTCATTTTATGGAAGTTCCACAATTGTAATTTTTAAATACAGTAATAACAGAGTGAACACAGATAATGAACTCAATGCAGAAGAAACCAAATATAATAACAAAAGAAGGTGTGATATGGTTTCATACTGTTCTTAGGCAATTTTCCAGCTTCTCATCTTAGTACTAATATGTGCTACTTAAGGTCTGAGGAGAGGTCATTGCTAAAATGTCACTGAATTTTCATTTGAAAACAAAGACTTGCTTTTGTTTCTCAGTCCTGTTACACTGGGTCCTACTATCAGTACAAACAAGAGTGTGAGGAAGTTGAAGCTGCTAGGCCAGCTCATCTATAAGCAAGTACTAGCCCTCTGCTGACCCACAAAGGTCAGACTTCCTATTTCCAAATCTTTGGAGAATAATATTTGAAAAGGTTTTCCTTTATATTCTAACATTAAAAAAAAAAAAGCCATTGGCCATTGATCTCTGTGACAAAGAGGCCCTCTGCTCCTCCCTACTTGGTGCTATGAGAATGGGGAGCACCATCAGATAGTAATGCATGCATTGACATTTAGTAATGTGCTTTACTACTCTGCCCTTTCCACACATGGAATGGCAACTGGGGGCCATGATGCATCCCTCTCAGGCCAACCATGGCCCCCTCAGAGTGAGGAAATACTAATGCACCAAGGGAGCAACAGTCACATGGAATTACCCATCTACAAAGATTAAAAAGTGCTCCTGGATAATATCATTCCTTGCCCAACTAGGTCCAGTGGAAATAAGCAAAAACCAACCAAATGAGAATACGCACAGGCTAGTTATTCAGTGTTTACTATAGCAAGGGAGTGAGCCACTGTAACCTGTATTCTGGCAGAGATGCAAAGGCGGGCAGAGGAGCAGACAAGCTTCATAGGGGAAAAAAAGGAAAGACTTTGGGTATAGGGGAAGCTGGAAGTGGGTGAACTAGAGTCACAGAGAGGTCCTAGGTAACTCATTAAGAGAACATATTTGGCTTCTGCTGGTTGGTCCTAAGTCGGAAGTAGAAACAAGAATTAGGGAAGTCGTCAATTATTCATCAAGCCCTGGCTGTTTGAGGCCTATTATTATAGAAGTTATTTTAGCTTCCTGGATTGTTACTAGAGATAGCCGTCTGACTTCCAAAAGTCTAATTTATAGCAGGTGGCTGCTTGGGCTATTTATTGTAGATAGGGGTTAATTTCCTAGGCAGACTGCTGCAGGTCATTGGTCAGGATTCCACTTTTATATATGGTCTGGCACATTATCTGTTTGTATATTTACTCTCTCGGCCCTAAATGAGACCAGAGCAAGCACATTAAACATTATCCTGGTGAGTCTAATTTGAATCTGATAAAGCCTACTTGAAGGCAGCTCCCTTCTCCAGGCTGCCTTATTAACTGTTCAGATGTCTATTCCACATTTATCATCTGAGAACAATCATCGGCATACAGGGCTCTCTCTCTGACCAGCATGAGCTTCTCCAGACAGATCCCATTGTTTATATTGCTTCATTTCAAACTTAAAAATGAATATACAGTAAACAATTTGAATAAATTTACTCTCAGCTAAAACAAAAGGAGTTACACATTTTATGTTTTCTTACAATAGAAAGCACATCTCATTTACAGAGATAACATTTTTCCTGGAAGTAAACCAAGTGGGATGTCTGAAGAATGGATAATTAAAAAATAATTTGCAAGACTGACATAACTGTTCCTTTAGAGTTCTGAGACCTGCTTCCTACAGAGTTTTAAAAGGCTGCCACAGTTTGACCCAGAGTAGAGAAGGGACAAGGAAATGGGGTGGATTCAGTTGAACATAAAGTAGAGCAGAAATGAATTAGAAAAGTTTCAAAGTTGACCTTTCCTTCCGGGGTCACCTATGAGTCAATCTGGTTAATACAAATGTTTATGGAAAAGAATTGGATTTGGGCCGTAAACTCCCAGGTTAACGCAAGACAGAGAAGAACAAGAACGTAAGAGTAAATGTCTGAGAGAAAGCTATACTTTAGTCTGAGAGCTTGCTCCTACAGGAGTCATGATTTGATTCATAGGATTACTGAAACCACAAGATTTTGCTTAAAATTTGGTATTCCCGAACTACAATGTTCTTAAAAATTCTTAAGTGGTAGGCAAACCTCTGTGCCATGGTCTACTTCCAACGTTTCAATAGAAAAAAAATCTATCCTCATCTAGAGCAAATGCATTTTGCTACAATAGGCATCTTTTTGCCTTGACATACTAACCTCAATTCTCTTGGGCCTGAAGCATAATTGTGGCTGATTGGTGTTTACCTCCAGATACACACTTTGTTAATGAAGTAATGAAATTAAATGTTCCACAAATGAGTACTTGCAGGTTTTAGATATTTTCCCCCTGAACACGGGTTCTAGAAACCACATCCACATTACAAAGGAGTTCTACACAAGTTTTTCCAAGGTTTCTGTATAGACTTGGCTGCAAATCTATTGCCGCACTTTGGATATGCACTATCTGGTCACATGAGAGTAAATAATACTACAAATAGCCTAGTCGTTAGGGTATCTACCCTACCCTTCATAGATGCTGATTACGACTGTAATTGAACTTTTTTTTTTAAGATTTTGTTTATTTGACAGAGAGAGAGAGAGACCACAAAAGAGGGAACACAAGCAGCGGGAGTGGGAGAGGAAAAAGCAGGCTCCTAGCGGAGCAGGGAGCCTGATGCAGGGCTCGATCCCAGAACCCTGGGACACTTAATGACTGAGCCACCCAGGCGCCCCTTTAATTGAACTTTTGAAAAGAGTAACAGGGAAGTTTTAAAATTTTCTTCCCTAGAGATTTTTAAAATATCGGTCAGAAACTCACCCAGTCAACATTAAGGTGACACACTAAATTGATGCTAAAATACATTCCAGTGAATGTGATTTAAATACTGGTATGTTCATGACACAACAACACATTTGCATTTATTCAGAATAAAAATTACAATTATTGTTTACAATTTTAATTCATTTGGCAAATATTTACGAAATACTATCTATGCACTAGATACAAAGTTGGTGATAAAGATATAAAGATGGGTAGGGGCGCCTGGGTGGCTCAGTCGGTTGGGTGTCTGCCTTCGGCTCAGGTCATGATCCCAAGGTCCTGGGATTGAGCCCCAAGTCAGACTCCCTGTTCAATGGGGAGTCTGCTTTTCTCTCTCTCTCTCTGCCCCTCTCCCCACTTGTGCGCATGTGCTCTCTTTCGGTTTCAAATAATTAAATAAAATATTTTTTTAAAAAGATATAAAGATGAGTAAATACAGACCCTGCCCTTAAGGACTTCACTGTCTAGTAAGAAATTAAGGTAGGCAAACAAACAGACGAACAGTGCTAATACTACGTGATAAATGCCACAGGAGAGACTGATATTGAATTTCTTAGGCAGCCCAATTGAGAAGGCTATTACTTCTTCCAGGAAGGACCTGGGAAGGCTGACCGCCTGGGCACCAGAACCATACTGGAGGTTTACAGCCAGCATCCGTTTTTGATTGATTGTTGAGGAAGGAGACAAAGTAATGAAGGGCATTCCAGGTTCAGACTTAAAAGAAAACAGGGATACACTTCATGAATGTACCTGTCATTTCCAGTTTCCACCTGATATTTCCAGTTGCACTGGGTTTTGATTTCACTGTAAACTCGAATCACTTTTGGAAAAACAAACGCACACCTATATTTCTACATGATGAAGAAATAGTACACTTTCTTATCACAAAAGTCAGTTAAACCCAACCCAGGAACTGGAATTACTCTCTAGAATTTCCAATTACTGGGATTCCAGTAAAATTCCATTTGCCGACACTAACGAGATGCTTAATAACTATATTTGTAATTACTTTTAATTGAATGCAACCCTCTAGAAGAAAAAAGAAGTCATTCCAACTAGACCAAGAAAAACCACCGAGGCTCCCTTGAAAGTAAATGGGCCCCCATACCAGGGACATCTGTCCCTGGGTTGTCCCTAAGTGCCAGGCCAAACATTGATCGAAGATATACTTTAGGAAACAAAACAAAGTGAAGTCTCTTTTTCAGAAGAAATGCAGAGTATTAAGTCAAATTTCAATATTTCTCACCCTCAACTATCTGCCAGACAAGAAGAAAACCCGGAGTGCTGTGTTTTATACCCACAGTCTGGGTGCAATTGATTTACTTTCATTGGAATCATTCATCTATCAGGGCTGAAAACATAAATGTCAAAGCAGCCATAATATATTTGCACCAATAAAGTCATTGGTTATGCTTTCACACCACATAGAGAGAGAGGACTTTATTAACCTTCATGAGGATTAAATACAAAAATAATGTTCAAGGAAAACACCTGTGAGTATTTTGGGTGACTGGTGTGTGGGTGGGCGGAGCGGGATAGGATGAGGCAAGTGAGCGAGATGCGTGGAGGAAGAGAAAGTGCCTCTCAAAACAGAACAGCTCCTTTCAAAGCTTAAATCTTTGGTTCCCATACAACGCTCATCCCCCTCTCCCCCCAGTTTGTCATCAATTTCTCTCCCTTGTACAATTCATGGATGCATGAAACTTATTAGCAAACTATTTACCCCACTTTTCCACAAGCTATTATCTAAGTAATATTATATTCTCACCAAATGAGAGTGCATTAACTAAGTTCTCTAAATCTAGTGAAGCATATGGCAGGTTAGAAACTGTCCTCAAAATCATGACATAGGTAGGACGCCTGGGTGGCTCTGTCAGTTGAGGGTCTGTCTTCTGCACAGGTCATAATCTCTAGGTCCTGGGGTCCTGGGACTGGGCCCCGAGTCAGGCTCCCAGCTCAGCAGGAAGTTTGCTTTTTTCCCTCTCCCTTTGCCCCTCCCCACTGCTTGTGCTTCCTCTCTCTCTCTCAGATAAAAAAATAAAATCCTTAAAAAAAAAAAAAGAATAGTGACATGGGTAGAACTACCTTTGGTGCTACCTTAAATGCTATTGGGGTGTGTGTGTGTGTGTGTGTGTGTGTGTGTGTAGGGGGTGTTAGGGTGTTCCTTTCCTTCAACAGGCCTGTTTTTTCCCCTGATGTCTGTACCAGCTTTCTTTCTTGCCTCCATCAATGGCTCATCTCAGGAAAGGAACCTCTGATAGACTCATTCGGACTAATACACACATCACTTAAAAAACATAATGCATTCTTCACAAGGGACCAAGCCTTAAGTTAAAGCAACGAGTTTCTAATTATGAAATTTCTGGCATTCACGTACAGACATGGGGACTGGGTGGGGGAGTTATTCTTTGGACAGGAGGCATAAGATTCAAATATCAGATTAAATCCCATTTCAGCAAACTTAGAAGTCCTTTAAATTCTTCAGGCAGAGTGGACTTTGATTGCATCCAATATATTGTGAAATAAGAAAGTCTCTGCCTCATGGATTAGCAGGTAGGCACTCTGTTTCTCAGTAGATGAAAAATAAAAGGCGGCTTCCGAAGAGATCACAAGAATCACTCTAGTAGCTACTGCTCAATCCAGGTTCCCAATGTACAAATCAGGAGGCCGCCATCTGTTCATATAATGCCAGGCAGACATCTATGCAGTCTGAAGAGAAGCATGCCGACTCTCCTGGGTTCTTTACTGATGTCAGATGCCCACAATATGAACGAACTCTCCAGGGGACCACGGCACCAGACCAGATCTCTCTTTTCATATAAGGCATGCGCACACTTACCATCCAAAGTCACTTGAGCAATAGTGCATTTTAAGATGAGACAAAGGCAATCTTGTCATGCAGAACTTTTTAGCAGGCTGATTTAGAAGAAATCTTTCCACCCACCTAGGCCCCTTTGTTTTCCTTGGAGATTTAGTGAGAAGCTTGTAAGTACCAAAATCAGTCTCTACCACCAGAAATCCTTTGTTTCATAAAACTTAAAAGAATCCATTATAACCTGTTTGTGATGAAAAGAGAATCGGTATACTATTATTTGATACAGGAGACCAAGATACCTCATCCAGGGGACAGGCAACTTAATGTTCTGATTATATAAGCCATTCATCTGCAGGAAGCCGATGCTGATCCCAGCACTAGGACTCTGTCAATCTGTCTTAATTCCATCCAAAGACAAAATCAGTCTTCCCTCCTTTTGCCTACTTGTTCAACAAATATTTAATGAGCATTTACCTTGGGTCACCACTGTCCGCTGACAATATATGGATGAACAGAATACATTTCTTGTCCTCAAATTTAGTGGGAAAACAGAATGAGTGTTATGAAGGAGGCAAATAGATGAGAAAACAACACTTTGTTCCTGGCAAAGGAAATATAATCTCTTCAGAGAAGGCGGCCATGGAGTAAAATCTTAAGGGTAAAATAGAAGTTCACCAGGCAAAGCCAAGGATGAGGAAAGGGCCTTACAAACAGAGTGACCATCAGCTTCAAAAGCAGGGAGGTATGGAAGAAAATGCTGAATAGGTTTATGTGAGGGAAGCATCATACGGCTGGAGGCTGCACGTAAAGCGGGGCAGCTGTGCTCCTTATTAAAGAGTTAAGATATTCTAGAGTGGGGGCGCCTGGGTAGCGCAGTCATTAAGCATCTGCCTTTGGCTCAGGGCGTGATCCCGGCGTTCCGGAATCGAGTCCCATGTCGGGCTCCTCCGCTGGGAGCCTGCTTCTTCCTCTCCCACTCCCCTGCTTGTGTTCCCTCTCTCGCTGGCTGTCTCTCTGTCACATAAATAAATAAAATCTTTAAAAAAAAAAAAAGATATTCTAGAGTGGATCAAAGATCCCTTGGACTCTGACCAAAACTCTGGATCGTCTACACATAAAATGTTGCCTACAGATTCAGAGTTCACCAGTCTCCTGACTGTAATTTGTGGACCTAGGTTTAAGAATTCCGAAAGCTAGAGAGATACGAGGCACAAAGTTTACGTAACCAAATTGTTTTGCAGAAACAAAAGCATCCCAGCATCGCTGATCAGGACAGACGGGAAGTGTGAATTAGTATCGTCAGGATGACAGAGGCCATTGCTATGTCCCAGAGCACACCACGGCATAGCTTCATAACTGTATTGATCAACTGCAAGATAGTCACACGGATTTATATAAGCTCTGGCCTGGCCTGGATACTTCCAAACGCACATTCCAAATGTCTAATTTGTAACACTTAGAGAAAGAGCTTTCATTGAGGCCAAAAATGAGGGGGAAAAAATGGATAAAAAGCAAATTTCAGAACCCTCCTCTTCAAGAGGGTGGCCACCCAGCAACAGCGCAATCATTCCCCTCTTCATCACTCATATTAAAGAGCCAAAAACACCAGTTCAGTCTTTCAACACAAAGCTCATGCCAAGAGCTGAATAATAAAATTTGCGAGGAGTGTGAAATAGCAGTGATATTTCTTGAGTCGGAAGATTTTTATATTAATAACTTATACAAATAATTTCTACCCGTAAGTTAAATTAAGTGAAAAAAAAATCTATTATTCATTATAGGGAACAAACAGAAACAAAGCCTATCTCTCCAAAGTTTGCATTTAAGTCTGACAAGAAATGCATATGACACTTTCTTCCTCTTTTGCTTTGAATTGCTGAGCACGTGAAATGAAAGGAAAGAGGGAGGGCAGGCAAAAACAGGGTCACAGATCCTTGCTGCTGAATCACTTAGGCAAGGAACTATGACTCGGAATGATGGATGGAAGACGATCTGAATGACATACGACAAAACATATTCCCAGGGAGCACTGGAAGAGGGAAGCTATGAAGCCCAGCGAGTAGCTGAAGCTGGGTCAGAGCCAGAGTTGCTCCCATTGTATTTTAAGGTACCCAGGTGCCAATGGCTGCCCTTGGTACAGCCAAATCCATGTCAGCGTGTTAACACACAACAATAATAGCTTCATTGCAGGTTAGGAAATCACTGGTCCTAGGGCGCATACTTGGAACTGAAACCCAGACCCTTTGGACTCTTCCTAAATCTGGGGCTCTTTGCAACATAAAACACAATTTTGTAATATAAGACGACTTTGTAGTTTTAAGGTTTCTTGGGAAATGAATCAAAGTATGCCCCATGACTATGATCCATGTGCCTCTAATATTTCTTTTTACTGAGGGTCCCAGAACCAAAGAGATTCTTGATATTTACTCCACCATTTCACAATTACTTCTTTCTTCCCCCAGAAGCAGTCCTGGAACCCCTGATTTACAAGGGCTTCCTGCCTTATCTCCAGGAGCATCGCCATCCCAGGCTGCACCAACCTGTACCGATCACTCCAAAGCCAACCTGGCCACTGGGTGGGAATCAGCACTCAGCAGGCTTGCCCCTCAACTAAGGGCAGAGGACTGCCTGTGTGACGAGTGCAACCTTCGGAACTATCAGACTATGCCCCTATCAAGCCTGGGATGGTGTTCACCAGGCAGCTTTTGCAATATTTTTCAAACCACAAATGTGACAATCAAGAACAACCTGAAGGTCTTGCTCTCGCAAGTATCTCTGAGAAGAAGAAGATCCCAAAAACAAAAGGGCTTATTCCCAGTGGCTGCCTCGCGCCACTTAAAGACACACTTAGCAACATGTGGTCAAAGCCCAACCTCCCTGTCACTCTTTAGAGCCCCTCATCACCAGCAAACCCCCATGTGGTGTTTCTATAGATGTGTATTTCTGAGCACAGCAGGGGGGCGCTGTCCTAGAAGACCCACATGGTCCCCAGCACCTGCTCGGCTGCAGAGAGAGCTGAGGAGAAAGTACCAGGCAGGGGTCTCACATCTACAAGCCCAGAGATTTGCAGCCATGAGCGCACTGCATCTACCCCAGGATCACTCAGAAACATTTCATGAGTTCTCCATCCTTCAGGCTCCACTGGGTTTTCTAGGATGAGGAAAAGAACAAAGTCCCAAACTTAACTAGGGGGCTAGGAAATAGCTAAGAAGAGGACAGAAAGGAAGCAAATTACTCAGTCTTAAAAACAGACAGCTAGGGGCTCCAGGGTGGCTCAGTTGGTTAAGTGTCTGCCTTCAGCTCAGATCATGATCCCAGGGTCCTGGGATCGAGCCCCACGTTGTGCTCTCTGCTCAGTGGGGAGCTTCTTTCTCCTTCTCCCTCTGCCCGCCACTCCCCCTGCTTGTGCTTGCTCACTCTCTCTCTCTCTCTCTCTCTGTCAAATAAATAATTAAAACTGTAAAAACAAACAACAAAAAAACCCCAACACCAGACAGCTAAAGGCAGGGCAGGATCAGCCATACACTGAGTGGTCACTTATCATGTTATCATGTACCAGGTACCCAGCTGCAAACATGAAGCAGTTTGTCTCCCTGAGTCATCCCAAGAACTTCCTCAGCAAGAATTAGTACCTCCTTTCACAAAGACAAAACCAAGTCTCAGAAAGTTTGAATCACAAAGCTAGTCCCACTTACTATGTGACCTTGGGCAGCATGTTATATGAAATCTCAAGGCACACTTTCCACAGCCATAAAAGGGAGACAATAATATTATCTACATCATAGGATGGTTATAAGGATTCAATGCAAAATGCATGCAAATCCCTTAGTGCCTGATACGGTAAATGACTAATAAATGTAAGTAGCGGAAGTTACCATTACCTACAGTAAAAACAAGAACAACAGTAATAATGGTAGTAGCAATAACCAGTATTACTAGGAAATGGCAGTTAGGATTCAAATACAGGTTCTTCTGATTCTAAAGACTTTGCTCCTAATTCTTACACCTGCAATACGGTACTTAGCTAATAAGAATTAAGATGCATGAATGGATGGATGAAGGGAAGGGAGGGGGGATGAAGAGAAAGCGGGGGAGAAGAAGGAGGTGGGTAAGGAAAAGTAAATAAATATTTGATAAATACTGATATATATGTATATGAATATAATATATTTTCTGCAGAAAATGATGATCAGCATTTCTTCATTTCAGAGAGGTAATATGCACACGTTGCATTAGTTCTTTAAGTCAGGTGTTTTACAGAACATACCATTTTCCTCACCACCATACCTCCAGCCCCAAGCACAGAATCCTAGATGAGGAAGGTACTCAATAAATATCTGCTAACAGCATCCTCTCAAAGGAGATTTCAATGAGAACAGACGTCCAGCTGTTCAAGCCTCAGGTCTGTGAACTGGACAGGAGGCTGGAAAGGCTCCCCACCTGGGAAGGCTACGGGGCCCCTCTGCCTACGGAAGGCCACCCAGGCTATGTCCCCAGGCTAGGTCCCCCGGCTAGGTCCCCAGGCTAGGTCCCCCGGCCTAGGTCCCTGGGCTAGGTGGCCTCGTCAGGCTATGAGAACCATAGCCAGCCCCAACCTTAGGTGTCTTTGAATTTACAGTTGCAAAGTGAGTTCTTCAAGCTACAAGGGAGTTGAGAAGTGGTCACCCTGGATAGCGGTGAGGAGGCACCATTTATGCAAAGAACGAAAAATTCAGAAGTTCTACTGAACGTAGGAATAAAGATTTTGCTGGATGCAGGACAATAATTTAGACTATCTCACCACGATAAAGATAAAATATTTGATTCACAAAGCTTTCTCAACCTCCTTCTGGACTAAAGACTAAAGGAAAAAATCTACTTCTAAAAATGAAAGGGATTTAGGATCACAATTTAATCTCCGCTTCTCCTTGAGAAAAACACACAAGAACACAAAAGTAACCGAGGATTCTTAAAATTTTCTGTCAATAAAGGAAAGTTATTAAAGAAGTAGAGAGAGGTTTAAGTTTTTCCACAGGGAGTTAAAGGGTACTATTATGATTCCGAAACTTATATGTTAAAAGACCTTTGAATTGATAGATTTAATCGTGTATGAAATTAAAATGAGGTGTTATCTTAAAAGGCTGAATTTATTGTTGTACTATTCCAGCATTTTAATATACGCCCAAGGCTGACTGTTTATCAGAGTTGGCATTTTTAAAATAACAAGGGATGATGCTAATACATTTTGTAACAAGATTTGTAATTTATGTAGCAGGAACAACTTAATGTGCCGGTGATTTGTCCTCCTGCATGTGTAATTGATGACAAAGCACTAATTTTTACACATCAAAGAAATTAAACCTAGCTTTCCTGTGCATTATTGACCTTTACTGTATCCAGAGTGGTTCAGAAGAAACAAATTACACTGCAGTAAAGTTTCGCATTTCCTTTCCACGTTGGATTTCATTCAACGGTTGCCTGAAAACTGCTAATCAGTGAATAATGTTTTCTCTTTGGAAGATGCTATTCCAACTTAATGTGGGGGGAGAAAAGGAAAAAAAAATAACAGCTTGAAAGCGGTCATTCTACCCATATGTTACTAAATTTATCCTTCAAAGATGCCGATTAGGTGGCCTCCTTCACAAGAAGTTTATTCAGGCCAGAACAGAAAATTCAAGATACAATTGGTGAGATCCTAGAGAAGTAGGTGATCCTGAAGACTTATTTAACAAGTATTTCTTGAGCACCTCTGAAAGCCCAGCACCATCCTGGCACTGGGGTATATCAGTGCACACTTCAGACAGCAGTCCTGGACCGCGTGAGGCTCACGATCTATTAGAGGAAGGCATATAAATATATACATGTATGTGTGCATGTGCGTGTGTGTGTGAGAGAGAGAGTGTGTGTGAGAGAGAGAGTGCGCACTCAAGGAGTGGAGTGATAGAGAAAAACAAAAAAGAAAGGGGGATAAAGAGTCAAGGTAGGGGTTGTGATTTGAGCAAAAACCTGAGGGAGGTGAGAGTAAACTGAACCGACATGTGGAGTAAAGGTATTTCAGGAAGAAGGAAGGGCATCTCCATCCTGAGATGGAGAACATGCTGGGGAAGGGGTGAGGGACATCTAAGAACGGTGATGAGAACAGCATGACTGAGGCAGAGAATGGAAGAGAGAGAGTAGGAGGTGAGGTAAAGGATGAAAGAAAATGTGCAGGTAGTTGAACTGACCAACTAGCCTTTAAATCCACAATACAATCTATGAGGTCTCTGCCAATCTCCAGAATCTGGCAATCTCGCCTTCTCTAGAAAGCACTATTGTCAGCAAGCTCTTATCTATACCCCTCTCCTACAGCTTCTACTCAATGGCTCCCTGACTACCCTCTGGAATGCCAGGGAGAGGAACTGAGTCTAGCTTCCTAAGACAGACCAAGCAAGCAATGTCTAAGACTGTTACCTCTTCCTACTGTTCTCTCAGAAAACAAACTTCCCCTGAATGCTAAATGCTATGATTGCCAATGTGCTCACTGTCCTGACAGGATTCCCTGAATATACTCTGAGCACACATGGGGCATTCACACCTTCACGCAGCATGCATTTTCCCATGCAAGTAACATTTATGGACTACGCAAATCTGGAGTCAACAGAACTAAGCAGGACCTCCCTAGCCTGGATTAGGGGTTCCTTGGCTGCACATCAGGATCACTGGGGGGTGGGACAGGAGAAGTTAAAAATCCCAATGCCAAAGCTGTACCCCACACCAGTTAAATGAGAATCTCTGGCAAAGGCCCCATCATTAGCTTTTTTAACTTCTCAGGGGCACCCGTGTGCAACACTGGGTGCCTTATTCCTATTCCTACTGCTAAAATGAACTCTGGCAGTCACATCACATGGTGCATGACACTCATTGTTTTTGAAGTCCCCAAGTTTGTTTGCAAACTGAGGTTAAGCCGCACATCCTCTGTCCGCCATTACTGCAGTTTGTCTTTGAATTAATCAATATAAATCATCATATTTCTCCTTATTGAACCTTAAAGGATTAGATTTAGGCTATCTTTTCAGTCTACTAAGGTCCCTCTGAATCTTATTCTTATGCCAGGTTATGCCACTCACAAATTCAAGCATATATCCTCATTGTTTTAAGAGAGAGAAACATTGGCTAGGTCAGAATGGAAACTGAGCGATAATATTCTCCTAGGTGCCTCCTTCGAGACTATTTTCATGCTAGCCTTTCATATTGCCATATTTGATACTCAGGACAGCCCTGCAACATAGGTATTATTATGAAGATGAGGAAATGATGCTTCAGAAAAGTGAAATGACTACCTGGGATCACACAAGTTGAATGAAAGAACCTAGAACTGAAGGTAGGTCTAGATCTGATTCCAAGTCTCTGTTCTCTTCATTAGCTGCTTATCATGGTTAATTAACTCCTTAGAAACTCACCCAACTGTCTTATTACCCAGCAACCATTGCTTCAAAGATAGCATGAGGGACACCTGGGTGGCTCAGTCTGTTGAGGTTCTGCTCAGCAGGGAGTCTGCTTCTCCCTCTCCTTGTGCCCCTATCCCCTGCTCATGCTTTCTCTCTGGCTCTCTCGCACTCTCTCTCTGTCTCAAATAAATAAACCTTAAAAAAAAAAGAAGAAGAAGAAAAGATAGCATGAGAACCTTCCTCTTTTCTTTTAATAAAACTGAAATGAACTGCATCAACCTTATTTCTCTGATAGTCATTCAAGAGATATTTATTGAACACCTTCTATGCTGCAAGCATATTGAATATTGAGAACTCAGCAATGAAAAAAATGGATCAAAAATTCTTCCCTTTATGAAGTTTAGATTGTTATGCCAGTCATAGAAGAAAATGAAATGAATCTGTCATAACCTAACTTAGCGAATCCTTGATAGCTCCTAATTATCATAATTTCCTTTTACAAGTACTCAGAAATCGTCCTTTTATTATTTGCTGCAGAACCTTTCCTAGAATTTAAATTACAACAATCTCAAAAACATCTCATGTGCTTAACAAAAACAAAACAAAACACAAACATAACAGCAACAACAAAACGGCATAGCGCTGTTAAAAAAAGAAATCAACTAAGTAAACTTTAAGATCGTACTGGCTTTATTCAGCAATTTTTGAATTGGGCAACATCCAATCAAACAGATAGAAAGGAGCTCCAAAGAGCTATACAAGGCAAGAGATTTTATAAGTAGAGGGGCGCAGAAACAGGAGTTGTTGTAGGCAAAAAAGGCAATTATTATTGCAAGGTTCCTTTTTTTTAGGGGATGGTAGACGTTCATCGGGCAGATTATTCAACTAATGCTGATCAGATGATTCCTGATTGACTGGTTTAAGATTCCATTTCTGAGAGAGCTGAAACTGTAATTAAGTTTCAGTCTGAAGATGTGGGCTTAACATAAGTGACTTTATTTGGGCCTACTGTCTGGTTTTCAACAGTGCTTTTAAAAATATGAGTAGTGAGAAAAATCTAAAAATTTGGTTGCATCATGAAAAGATGAAAATATAAAAGCTAGCTCTCAATATCACTGCTATCTAACAGAGCTTTCAGTGATGATGAAAATGCTCTTTGTCTCTGCTGTCCAGCATGGTAGCCACTACCCTCATGTGCCCACTGCATGCATGAAATGTAGCTACTGTGACTAAGGAAATAAATTGTTAATTTTGTTTAATTGTAATTAATTACAATTAATTGTAATTGTAAGTGGTCACATATGACTAATGGCTATCATAATAGGCCACACAACTCTAAAGGAACCTAGGTCATAAAATGACTACCTCTGAAAGGGAGGATGGCGGGGACAGGGGGAGGCAAAAAAAACCTTTTTCTTTTTTAAGATTTTATTTATTTTTTTTTTTAAAGAGAGAGCATGCACAAGCGGGGAGAGGGGCAGAAGGGGAGGAAAAGGGAGGGAGAATCTGAAGCAGACTCCGCACTGAGCACAGAGCTCGATGTGGGGCTCAATCACCACCACGAGATCATGACCTCAGCCAAAACCAGGAGTACGATGCTTAACCGACTGAGCCCCTCCCAAAACATAAACTCACTCTTTATGGCCTTTGGTAATTGCTTTTTCTTGGGTTTCTTTCAAAGCAGTCCTGAAAGGCAAGCAGTTCATTAATACATTCCTAAAAAGTAAGCATTCACTTAAGACCTAAAACAAATTACATAGTGGTCATACATGGAACTCACGAGCTTTGACTCTGCAAACACATGTCCTTCATGTGATTTTTCACAATTAAGAACATGTGCCTGAATTGGTACCTGTTTTCCCTTAATCAGATGGTGCTGGCCACCAGAGGTAGGTGCCCTCACCTGCCAGGCTATGATCAGAGAACGCAGACTCCAAAGATTTCAGAGGCAGAATATACACCTGGCACTATTCACCTCTCTAAAACACTGTGTATCTTTTTGTTGTTTCAATGTGCATATGACTTTACAAGGTCTCTAACAAATGCTCAGCTGGCCTGTACATTAGCACATCCCTGTGACTCCACCAGAAATAAGGAGAGCAAAAGGAGGATATTCTTAACGGGGCAGAAACCAGCATAGGTACAGCTCTGGTGAGCGTTCATTGTTTTTCGGTCAAATATTTTTCAGCATAATAACACTGGGAAGCAAATCCAAGGTGAAACTTTACTGTTAATTAACACAGGGTAATATAACAATCCCCAAATCAAATTTGGGTGGCTTAAAACACAATAAAGATTTCTTTCTTTTTTTTTTTTTTTTAAGATTTCATTTATTTATTTGACAGAGATAGAGAGAGCCAGCGAGAGAGGGAACACAAGCAGGGGGAGTGGGAGAAGAAGAAGCAGGCTCATAGCGGAGGAGCCTGACGTGGGGCTCGATCCCATAACGCCAGGATCACGCCCTGAGCCAAAGGCAGACGCTTAACCGCTGTGCCACCCAGGCGCCCCTAAAGATTTATTTCTTGATCAAATCACATTATGCTCCCATGAGGGTTGATGAGGGGCTCTGTTCCACGCAGTGTTTCAGGGACCCAGGATGCTTCCATCTTATGTCCCACTATCCCCTAGCTTTTCCACTGTATTTTTGCATCTGATCATTGGATAAGGGAAGAGGGCAAATGTGGAGGATCATGGAGAAGGACTTTTAGCAGCCAGGTTTTAAAGTGCCATACGTCGGGATGCCTGGGTGGCTCAGTCAGTTCAGCGGCTGCCTTCGGCTCAGGTCATGATCCCAGGGTCCTTGGATCGAGCCCCACATCGGGCTCCTTGCTAAGTGGGGAGCCTGCTTCTCCTTCTGCCTGTTGCTCCCCTGCTTAGGCTCTCTCTCTCTCTGACAAATAAAGTCTTTAAAAAATAATAATAATAAAGTGCCGTATGTCATTCGTACCAAACCCCAATGATCAGAATTCAACCCCATGGCCCTAACTGTCAAAGAATGAAATACCCAATTCCAGCTATGTGCCCAGGAGGAAAAAGAATGGGAGTCTGGTGAACACATAGCACTATCTTTGCCACTAGCACTAATTTGGATTATTGGGAAGTAGTCCAGCCTGAATTAATGAAGTCATTCATTAACTCATTCAGTTATTCATTTCAAGCATAAGCAGTAGATTTTAGCTATTTGCCACATGTTTCCAAAAAGAATGGGTCAGACTTTACTAAATAAACCTCAGCTGTTTTCTTTCTCCCATCCTGTGTCTTAGACCCACCACTGACATCCACAGATACTATCTAGCCCAGCAAGTAACTGATCAAATAGTGCAAATAAAAAATTCATGACCAAGAAAATGGCCCTTATTTCATTACACTGATAAGCTTCCTTATAACAACCCTGAAACATTTCATGATTAATCCCCAAAGAATTTGCATTTTTTTTTTACCATGCACCTGCATTTCAAGATAGTCTGGAAAAAAACACTCTCTTCTCATGGAAATCACTTTTACCCCCGAAAAAAATCTAATTGTTGAATTTGTTCAATATCGCATGGTAGACATGAAAATAAGTCCTGATGATCCTTAAATATTTGGAGATTCAAGGTAGATAATAAAATCCTCCTCTTCATTATCATCATTACCAAAATTGCCCGTTAATGTTATATACAAGGTGGGTGTGTTTTCCCAGATAACTAAGGCCTCTAACTCCTCTTCATAATCCAGATCCCAGGAATCTGAACACCAAAACATCAGGAAGTATTTTTCAAATGATCAAAAAAGAGAAGCTGCCAAAATAAGTCTCTTGATTAAAAATCAACATGATTACTGCAAGCACAGGCTGGGGGCCAAGCCTGCCAGGCCCTTCGAGAATGCTGCTTATGGGACAAATACGGTCCAGAAAACACCAATTTAATTTTAACAAAATGAGATTGCCTGGAAGCATTTCACTATATTTAACATAGGGGAGCAGTTTCCAAAGATGAGGCTTAGATTTCTGGATATAACAATTAGGACGCCATCTAAGGGGCAGGATCCAAAGTCTAATTATTGCTAAATGGAGTGTTTCTCTGAGGGTGGAAATGAAGTCTTTAACATGACTGCATCAGCCCAAATGGACGGGAAAGGTATCACTAAAATGTTGCTTTATTATCCACTGGATTTGTTCAGATGAGAAAGTCTAGTAAGTGTGGGTTACTATGGAGTGAACTGTGTCTCCCAAAATTCACAAGTTGAACTCCTAACCCCAAAGGTGACTGTATTTGGAGATGGGGCCTTTAAGTAAGGTTAAATGAGCTCAGAGAGGTGAGGCCCTAATCCAGCTGGAGTCCTTCTAAGAAAAGGAAGAGACCCCAGGGATGCATACACAGAGAAAAAGCCAGGTGAAGATACAGACCAAAGGCAGCCATCTCCAAGCCAAGGAGAGAGGCCTCACCAGAAACCAACCCTGCTAGCACTTTGATCTGAGACTTCCAGCCTCCAGAATTGTGAGAAATAAGTGTCTGCTGTTTAAGCCACCCAGTCTGTGGTATTTTATTATGGCATCCCTGGGGAACTAACACAAAAATGAGTACAGAAAGCTTTAGGCCACATTAGTACAGGTGCCCAGGCGAACAGATAAATTCAGTTCAATGTAGATAAGGTCCAAGCCATAGATCTCTGAACAAAGGGCAACATCAAGAAATGTTTGCTAAATGGAACTGTACTATCCCTTCAGCCTACTAGGCAGAGGACAGGTATTTATGGCTCCCATGAGGGAAACAATAAAAACCTAAGGTACCTGCAGCTCTCAGACACGACGACAGTGTGGCAGAGAAGGCTGCCAAGTCATTATACTGTTGACTTCCAGAAAATGCAGTCCCGACGACAAGTGGGGCTGCTCGGGGCACTGACCAAACTGGGTGGAAAATGGAGGCTGGCTTGTCAGAGCTCCTGGGGACAAGGTTATCTTAATAGAGCTAGGCTGCTTGAATATAACTTGGGGGCAGCAGTTGTCTAGGGAGAGTGGAGCTGGGGCAGGCAATGGTACTTCCCGAGCTCCACGGGCTCAAATCAGATCAGTAGCTCTGACTGCAAGTCCCCTATTCAGTAAAGAATAACTGAGGGCACATAATAAATCATCCTGGGCATGTTAAAATGCTAGCAAATGCCAAGTGGTTCTTTAACAACTTTTATAAACAATTTCTTTTGGCCTCTAATCCTTCATCTTGGAGAACTGCAAGATTCCAGGTGGGTAAGCATATCTTAGTCCCCCACAAGAAATACCTCCACCTCTCTTTCCACCTTTTCCTCTAAAGATACCTAGCCAAGTTGAAGCAGCCCAGCTACTGGCCCATATGACACCTTTGTGCATTTTAGGATAAGGCTCCTCCCCTTGGGGGATGCAGCCTTGTTACCAGGTGCAAGACTTGGCTAGGCAAGCCCAGGCTGGCAGTCAGCCCCACTTGGCCCCTTGGCCCAGCACGCTTGAGCAGGATGCAATCTGCACAACCATATGAGATGCTCTGATGTGAAGGAGTTTGTGAAGCCTCATGAGCCCCTGTGCTCACGACAGTAAAAAAGTCCATGCTTTTATTTACAGCACAGGCTCAGCGGCTGCTAGAAACATTCAAGTACAATGGACAGGGGAGAGAAGCAGCCATTATAATGGGTCAATCATGAACCTACTCTCGAGACAATGCCACTTAGCAATTTACCATATGAACATTAGACTATCAGCTCCGCAAATACTAAGAAATCTTTGAAACTAGAAGAATCAAATAATAAAATGCCCGAGAAAGCTCTCACACGTAAGCAAAGTGAGCCACTAAACACAAAAGCTTTGCGAAGTACAAAAGATAAATTCATCTCTAAAGATGAAGCACAGGAGGTTTCTGAGACCAAAGAAACTCAAAACTGGGCCAAGAAGAATTAAGGCAAACACCGGGGGGCGGGGGGGGGAGCACAGGATAGATAGAGACACTCCAAAAAATCCTTATCAGCACTCATTATCTCCAGAGAAGTGGGGGGGGGGGGAATGTTTATACAATACTTAATCCACTTGAAAGCACATTTAATGTGAAAAACATTTATGATGTATATTATTCCAAGTAACAATGTGACTGGAAAACAGTGGAGGCAGATGTTAAAAAAAAAAAAAGTAAACCAACAATGACTTTAAATCCCCCATCATCCTAACAGAATGAGAATCCTGCTACATACAATGCAGGCATGCAGATCCCAGCTGAGGACAAGAATCAGGGACAGGTGCAATGACCCACTCGACCTTTCCCAATCCATGATGATGGGACTTCTACTTGGGCCCATTGTCAGTCTTCTGAAGTTGGTCTCAATGAACTGACGTAAAAAGTCCCCTGAATGCCTCCCTCAGAAAGTCAGACTGAAAATCCTTGGATTTCATCCAGAGCGGCAGAGTCAGACCCTGGAAGGCAGAAGTGCATGGCTTGAGTCTCTGTTCTGCTTCCAGCAGGTTCTGACCTATTAGAACCTCATCCTTTATAGACAAATCCTCCAACCAAATGTCTTGTTTGGAACTTCTGTTGCTCAAGCAGACATGCTGTAACAGTGGCTAAATTTCTATGATACCAGCTATGGTCTGCATGTTTGTGCCCCTACCAAAATTCATATGTTGAAATCCTAACCCTCAAAGATCATGACATTAGAAGATGGGGCTTTGGTGAGGTGCTAAAGTCATGAGTGTGGAACCCTCATGAATGAGATTAGTGACTTACAAAAGAAGCTCCAAAGAGATCCCTTCCCCTTCTGCCATGTGAGGACACAGTGAGAAGTCTGCAACCCAGAAGAGGGCCCTCATCCAACCACACTGACACCCTGATCTTAGACACCAGCCTCCAGACCTGTGAGAAATAAGGTTCTGCTGTTTACAAGCTACCCAGTCTGTGGGATTTTGTTATAGCAGCTCAATGGGACTAAGACAACATCCTATCATTTGCAAAGCATTCTAATATACAAATCATTGTCTTTATAGTCATCCGGACAACCTGCCAATAGCTGCCCACATCCCTCAGAGGTGTCCCTCTAGGAAGCCAAGATCAGCCCTCAGGAAGATGAACCTGGAGAAAAGGTCCCAGCAGGCCCTGAGATGGGGAAAGGGCTATTTGGGTGGAGAATTTCAGGGTTTTGTGTCCCTGTGGAATAGAGGGGATGGCACAGTTTCCAGGAGAGCCATCTCCCAGGTCCTGGGGCCGTGTCGCTCACAGTGGGGAGTAGGTGGGACCAAGCACTAAAGAGAGTCCCTCTGCAGCACAGGGCAGGGTCAGGGCCTGGTTCCTTGTGCCCATGTCTAAGGGCAGTGCAGCTTCTCTATGAAGCAGGTTCCAAGGTCATTTTATGTTAGGCTCATTGGAGCATTTAAGGTGAAAATTTAGTGGTCGGTAAAGAATATGGGCTGTGAGGGATCAACACTGGAGAGAAGATAAATTTAACATCCATTTTTTAGCATCAGTCTGAAAGGGGGGCAGGTAACCACCCTTACTGTATATACAATGCTGCCAAAACTCCATGCGTAGGAGCAGAGGGAGCATAAGGTGGTATAGCCCAGGGTTTGGTGGGTGGGAAAGCAGGTGAGCTGGACACCATGGGAAGAGGCCCAGGGTCTGCAGCAAGACTGCCACCTTATTGCTCGCTGGCCAGCTACACCATTTGGGTTCCTGATTTGTAAAACAGGGCTAACATCTACCTTACAGAACTGCTAGGAGAATTAAATGAAATTGTGTAAAATGCTCAGCAAGGTGAGTCAATAAATATAAGTTGTTACTGCTAGTCACCAGAATGACAGAAAGAGGAACCAGAAGCTGAAAATAATGGATTGACAACACCCTCCTAGGATGTGGTAGAAGCCACCTGAGGCTTCCTCCTTCGGGAATTGTTGAGAAATGTCAATGGGATGAAAAATAAAACAACACATTGCTTCCTCAAGGGGGACAAGCACTGCTCCACGATATATTGTGTAATGCTGCTAATTTAGGGGAATGAAAGGTATTAAATCTGTCATATAAAGAAAGACAGGTTAACCTGAGCAAGGTGAACGGAGTCATTTTGCTGGAAGTAACCATTTAAGCATGAGTTTAGTGGCCCAATAGAAATACCTTTACTGTTACGATTGTTGTTAATAACCATCACCACCTATTGAGTGCTTTCTAAATGCCAACACTTTGCTAACTGTGAACATTAGCACTACACCTTACACATCCCTGGAAGGTACGGATGTGTTCAGTTTTGCTCAAAAATATTAAGTCCTTTGCCTAAAGCTGTGTAACCGGAAAGTCGAAAGGGTGGGATTCAAATCCAGAAATAACTCCCAAGACCATACTCCGTCTTCCACCTCCACTCCAAAGCCTAGAGGAAAATTAAAAGCCACCAGCCCTCAGCTGTCTCAGGCTAACAACAGACAAGGCGTGCCTATACTTATCCTGAAACGTGGCATTATTTTCTGTGCTGCTCCCCTCCTTCACCATGGTCTCATGGAACTGCATCATATAAGACCTCATAGGATTCTTTTATGGTCTCATTTTTCTGTTTCTTGAAATATAAGCTTCTGGAGTCCAAAGACCATGTCTCACACTTTGTTATCCTTTCTCAGTAGCTAGCACCAAGCCATAACATGAAAGGAGCTCAAGAAATGCCATTTGAATAAATGAATGATGTCCTAAGAGAGAAGTAATGTAAGAACAAAATTGGGAGAATGTAATGATGATGGCTAGGGTGAGAAACATAAAGGCAACTTCATTCAATTCCAAGATGGGAAATAATACTGACATTTGCTGTTTGGGGATCCATGGTCTAATCTCCTTTAACGTCCCCAGTGCTTAATCTGTCAGTCACCACACACAGATTTAGTACTTACTGCCAGGTACTCATTCTCAATTCTTTGAAGCATAAAATCGGCAGCATCAGATAATATAGCTGTGGAAATGCTTTTGGTTTCTTTGGGAGAAAAAAATATATGCACCTTCATTATTTCTCCTTCCTGTTGTAGATTTCCTCCTCTTTGACAACATCAAAGTAGCAGCAAGGGTCCCATTCATAAATGCACACTAACTTTCCCTCAGGAGATGCCAGGGAGGATGAACAGGATGCTCCTTGGAAAAGGGGCTCGGGTCTCTGGCTGGCACATCACCAAGCTCCTATCTGCTCCTCGTCCCTGCTATCACATCCACCTAGTCTCTGGGCTCTGAGATTAGTCTTCTGTAGAACATAGGGAGCCAGGAGCTGACGTGTACTTTGAGGAACACCGAGCACGGAGGGAGGTAGATGGGGAGGCATAGTGTGGCCCGCCCACCATTAGGAAGTCAAAAGGGGAGACCATAGATCATAAGTGCACAGTCGGCGCTTTCTTCTAAAGCAGTCATTCTCTGCAGTGTTGACATGGCAGAGCATTCAGACATGGAGCTCTTCACTCAGGTAGCAGACCATTGAAATATTGATATAATATACTTTTAAAAATTGCCTAAGGGCTGTGGGCCCAAATCAGGTTGAAACTGGCCAAACCTTCACTCAGCACACATTTAATGAGTGCTGACTCTGTGCCAAGCGTTATACTAGGGTAGTGGGACCATAAAGACAAGGATGAGAACTTGCCTGCCCTAAAGGGTCTCACCATGTAGGAAACAAAAGATGGGAATAACAGCAGTAGTGGGGAAGTTCTGGAACTGCTAACATTTACTGAGTGCCCACTCTGTGCCCAGTATGTCCTAAGTGCATTTACATATGCCACTTCATCCAAGTGGGCATAAGAACCCTATGAGTTAGGATACTATTATTATGGAAGGTTCCAAGGCTATTAGTACTCTGAGAGAGTACGATGGAAAGCCAAAGAACTCTTTCATGCCATCTCTCATTCAGTTTCCTTAAAGTTCTATCAAGCAAATCTCCCATACCCCATATAAAAAGACTGCTATTGCTCGATTTCAGCATTAAGACACACATCCTACAATATGGAATTTTCTTTTTTTTCTTTTTCTTTTCTTTTTTTTTTTTTTAGAGAGAGAGAGAGATACAGAGATCCAGCGAGAGCAGGGAAGGGAGGGGCAGAGGGAGAGGGAGAGAGAATCCCAAGCAGGTTCCATACCTAGGGCAGAGCCTGACATGGCGCTCAATCTCACGACCCTGAGATCATGACCTGAGCCGAAACCAAAAGTCGGATGCTTAAATGACTGAGCCACCCAGGTGCCCTACAATATGAAATTTTCTGAATAGTGCACATTTGGGAAACATGATCCTGGATACCCAGGCCAGTGGCCCTTCCCACACACACCCTTGATCCCACCTCCAAGGTACAATAAAAAGGACTCCTATCATCACAGCCCTGCCAGGACAGGTCTACCCTACTGCCTCTACAAACAGAAACTAAGCATGCTTAGAGACCAGACTAATGGGGCAGTTCTCAATGCCATTTCCTCCACTCTAGAACGTAAGCTAATTCTGGCAGGTAAGAGGATCAAGTTTTAATCTATAAGGTTGAATAAGTGGTGAAAATGTACACTAGAAAAAAGAATTTATAAGAATCCCTACAGTTGCAAATACCTCCATCTCAATCAGCATGCTAATTACAAATCATTTTTATTTATTCATTAAATATTTACTACTTATATTTTCTTATCACTACTTGCTCTTATTCATTTTTTGGCACTCAAACATAGACTTTCTTGTACTTTTCCTCAACAGTTTCACACATTAAATCACCCTTTGCCCTCATTTGACTATAATCCTCAGGAGGACAAGGTCTCTACCACGGTGCTAACCCCTCCATGTACATCAGACTCACCTAGGGAGGCTGTAAAACTTACCAACCCCAGCCCGATCCACAGAGGTGTTAGTTAATTGATGTAGGGTCATTTTTGGAGCTCTCCAGAGCTTTGATCTAGTTCTTATAGGTGACTGCACACTAGAATCATCTAGTGTGGAAGACTTACAAACCAGTGATGTATTGGACCCTCTCCAGAGACTATGATTTAATTGATCTGAGTGCCATCTTCATTGATCTGAGCGTGTCCTTCATTGATCTGAATGTGTCCTTCATTGATCTAGGTGCCCCCTTTATTGATCGAAGTGTCCCTGCCATTGACTTGAGTGCTGCCTTCATTGATCTAAGCATGTCCTTCATCGATCTGAGTGGATCATTCATTTATCTGAGTGCTGCCTCCATTGATCTGAGTGAAGCTTTCAATGATCTGAGTTGTAGCTTGGGTCTCAAGATTTTTTGAAAGTGCTCCAGGTGACTCCTTTGAAGCCAAGACCGAGAGCGACCTTCTATGTCTTTGGCATATACCCTAAGACCTGGGCCAGCACTTGCATATGGCTGACAGCTATTAAGGTTTTCTCCAATATATAATAACAGTTTCATTTAAAATATTCTAAATTCCGATTCTACAGCTTCCCACAAATTAATCAGGACCAATAAAGTTTAATTACATGTTAAAAGTTACTGTACTTGGATCCCTATAAAGCGGGAGACCTGATTATTTCAGTAAGTATTTCCTTCCTTGACAGGCAATTTCTTCACAATTAAGATGAACTGAAGAGCATTCCGATCTCTATATTTAACACCAGTGGCCCAAAGGTCACATCAATATACACCTAATAAATCAGTACTTTAAAAATGCACTAAGGCCACATATAGATGACTTGCCAGTACTTTTTAAGACCCTAGGCAGATTTTTCACTAAAAACATTGATCTCAACATCCAAGGCTGACTGGTTTCATCAGCATAAAATAGGCAGTCTCTGATTACAGATACTTCACACTTCACTCCTCTCATTTGATGTTGTGTAACATCACCTGTACTTCCCTTTCCAACAACTAACCGTACACATTTATCAGTTCCTCCTGTGGAGTTTCATGAAAGCCATGACTGGGGGAGGCTAAGGTAGAAGGACTTAGAAGATAGGCAGAGGTGCTCTTCACTCTCATTTGATGCTCAGCTTTAGAAAAGCAAAGCTTAGGGGTTTGCCTATATGTATACCCCCCCAAAACCTTGCAGAAGCCTTGCACAAAGAAGGTTCACAATAAATACTTATGTTGAACTTCTTTAAAGTCTTGGGGCTAAATGCATATCTATGTGTTTGTACATACATCTTCACACACACACACACACACGCACACACACACAATACACACATAATCCATACACACCACCTTAAAGGACTCTCTTAAAAACACCAATGGTTTTCCCCTGCTCTCTGGGTAAAGAACATTGCCTTTGAGTTAAATTCAAAGTCAACGGTATATGCATGGCTTTGTCTCTCTGTGTGTCTTCCTTCTATTGTAGCCGGATAATTCCTGATTTACCCTCTGTGTCCTTCACAGTTATCTCTGACATGGAGTCACTTTACCCAGAAGGAGTGCTGAGTCAGTTAATTACCTTTGCTTTAATGTGGATTCCGTTATTTTACCAAGTCAATGCTCCCAGAGCTTTGGGATAGTTAAATTTACTAATGCATTTGCCAATATATTTTGCACATGCTGAATGCTGTGTACATGGAGGTTATTAGTAATTATAAACTGGAAATTGCCACTCTGCATCCAAGGACAAATTCTTGCCATTTTGCATGTCTTCCTGTTAGAATCCCAAATGATACTACTCAAAGGCATTCTACTACCTTTCTGCAGAAGCCTCTGATTTCCTCCCCTTTTTACCTTTCTTTTCCCTCTTTTAATTCAGTAGCTCCACTGAAATAGTTTATTCTTTCTGGCCCTCCTTTTTTGAACAGCTATTTTCTCCCTACAATGTACGTCCTAGATTCCAGAGCAGAGAAACCACTATTTTTTTCTACACACAAGAGGACTACAAATAATTGTCATCAGTGCCAACTAGCCATACAACTACCTATAAATTCAGTTTCCATCTCAATGATGAATTCTCTTTTGCTTTCAGGTTCTCAGTCTCAACATAAGGATTTAGTAATCTGGGGTTTTTTTGTTTTTTGTTTTTTCTTTTTTATACACTGCCACATTTTCTAAGGCTACTCTGGCCAGCATAGAGTAGGAAAAGCCTAAAAATTCAAGTATGGATGATATTTTTATGGCACTTTCTATGCCCCTGAAAACTTCTGGGTCTCAAAATATTTGTTTTTATTAATTACAATAATAGCTACCACTGTCTGAGCATGTATCGTGTGCCAGTATGGACCATTTCACATGCATTATTTCTCCACCCCAACAACCTTGTGTATTATTAACCCTATTTTAAAAGGTGCCATCAATTTTCACCTGGACTGATATCATCTTCTTCCTTGTCTCCTCACACTCATGTTCTCAACATAGCAGCCAAATGATAAAATGATTTGTTTTAAAACACTAAACAGATCATATCACTGCTTTCTACTCTACTCCCCTTCCTTCCCCCATCTCTCTCCTTGGAAACATTAATGCTTTCCGACTGCCCTTTGAGTAAAGGACAAAATCCTTAATATGACTCTGCACTGGCCCCTACCTACTCTCCAGCTTCACCTCGTAACTTCCCCCCATCACCCTAGCTGTCAGTACGACAGCCAGCCCATTTCCAGGATGCTCCACGCTCCCTCCTCAAAGCCTCACCAGTCTCCTTCTTCCTTTACCAACTTATTCCCAACAATTCCTTCAGCTCAAGAATCCTTTATTTGGGGAGGCCTTGCCTGACCTCTCCACATTCGTAAGCTCTTTTATAACACCAAGACCCTTTCCTCTTCAGCACTTAACACAACTGGAATTTGACAAATCTGACTCATGCCTGAAAGCTCTGGACAGGTGGCCCTCAAAGTGCGCCTCTGGGACCAGCAGCAGCAACTTCACCTGGGAACTTGCTAGAATTACAAATTCAGGGCCCCCAACTCAGAGCTACTAGGTCAGAAATCTGGAGGCAGAGTGTAGAATCTGTGTCAACAAGCTTTGCAGTTGATGAGAATGCACGCTAGACTCCCAGGAGGCCTGCAGACTGTAAGCGCCAAGAGGGATTTTTTTGGATCATCACGGTATTCCACCCTATTGAATGAATGAGTGAATGAATGAATGATGAAAAACCCTAACTCTGAAAGGTTAAATTACTTGACCAAAATCAAAGATCTAGCAAGTAACAAAATCAAGAAGTATGACTATCACCAATTTTGCAACCATTTTTCTTCTCATATTTCTGCTGAATAATACCTGGACTAGCTCCTCAGATTTCCCTTTCCCTGATATAGTTTTCCATATCCCCTCATTTATATGGACACATACAGGATATTAGTTATGAGAACAAAGTAAGGGCACCTAAAAGTTTCTAAGAACCTTACTTTGGGATGTTAAAGGCCATAACCAGGATGACATGAAGTGAGTTTGTAAAAGTCACCTTATAAGATTTTAATTAAATGAACGTAACTGACATTTAGAAAATAACAACAAGCTGCATAACAACCAATATGATGTCTATAAATAATTGGAAATTACATGATAACAAAAGTATATATTCACAATTTTCACTTAACTAAAACATTTACATGTGACACACATAAAGCTCCCCAATTCATTCTAGTTAGAAGTCAATCATCCATTTTCTTTATACATTTTCACGCACATGTGCGTGCGCACTACTCTAACAACCTATGATATTTAGGGAAGTGCTTACTTTTTAGTTAAGTGCAACTATTGATCTTTCATCTCTCACTATAATAATTTCAATAATTTCAAACCACAAAAAAGTTAACTTTAAATTTTTATTTTTAAAGTAATAAAAAATTCATATAAATGTAATTCTAATGTCATCATTTTAAAAATGTTTAAGGTACAGGGGCACCTGGGTGGCACAGCGGTTAAGCGTCTGCCTTTGGCTCAGGGCGTGATCCTGGTGTTATGGGATCGAGCCCCACATCAGGCTCCTCCACTATGAGCCTGCTTCTTCCTCTCCCACTCCCCCTGCTTGTGTTCCCTCTCTCGCTGGCTGTCTCTATCTCTGTCAAATAAATAAAATCTTTAAAAAAATAAAAAATAAAAATAAATAAAAATGTTTAAGGTACAAAGTGAAAATTTCCTCCCTTGCTTTATCAACCCCATTTTCTCAGAAGTAACACTTTTAACCTTTGGGGGTTATCTATCACAATATCTTTCTAAACATATAGACACATATCTCCATTTCCACATACAAATACATATGTCTACATACAAATACATATTCATATACAGACACATGTTCAGTTTCTGAATAATAAAAAAGGAATTTTTCACATTACATACATTACGATACATTTGGCTTTGCAATGCTATCCTACGGACACAGGAACCTTGTGAGGATATATATTATTAACAATCTTCAAATGTCAAAGACGCAAGAGCAGTCTTCTTCGCAATGGTTAAAAGCATTAGGCCATCAGAGGGCCCTATTTAGGCTGGGTTCCCAATGCACTTATTTCAAGGAACAAAAAGGAATAGGAGCAGAAAATAAGAAATAAAGTCTCTTGGGAGAAGGGTTGGAAGAGACCTTTCATCCCAAAGGCACTCCTGGTCACCACACCCTACCACCTCCTAACTACCACTGAGAGGCTGACTCTCTTCTCCTTGTCTGCACATCAAACTTTAAAAGGCTTAGATTACTAGACCTGGAACCAATCATTACTTACACACACACACATCCTCCCTTTGTTTTAAGAATCTCGTGTATATCGTTACATTTCTTATACTTACTGTTGTAGTTTTTCAGAAAATATCATTTAAACCAAAGTCTAGCTCAACCTAAAGCCATCAAGTAATAGTCAAATTATAAATGAGCTGGTTTTATGGATATAAACAGAACATGATAACCACCATCCAAACAAGAAATAAAACTCTAGGCAATGTAGCCGATTTAATTGCTCCCGTGAGCAAAAACCATCTGAGCTAGTTCAAGCACACGGGGTGATTTATTAGAAGGAGACAGGGGTCTCTTGCAAACCCCTTTATTAGAATACAGAAAACTTTGTCTATAAGAGACCCCAAAAGCGTGGATGAGTTAGGTCTTGGAAACTCACTGGAACTGGGAACTAAGATGCTCCAGGGAAGCCTGGGAGTCCCTTCTCTCTGTTACTAATCTCTTCTTTCCCCTTATTCTTCTATTTCTGTAAACCTATTTTCTCAATTTCCCTATTGACATAGCAGAAAATAGCCACATCCAAAAACATACTGGGAATTTGGTAGAACCAATTACAAAGTCCCAGATGCAGAGGCTGACTAGCATAGCTTGGTATAGAGGTTCCATCAGTCACTGCTGAAAAGTTATATTATACAAAAATGGCTTCTCCCATAGTCACCATGTGGATAGTTGAACAGGTGGAACTACCAGGAAAGAGGACATGGCACTAAATTCGGGAGATAAGCCACTACAAATTTAGTACAAATTTTAGTTCACGTAGCTATAGTTTTCCATTTGAATACACAAATAAGCTCTCATTTAATCAAGAGTCTCACATTTTCTAGTTGGGATGGCTGTAAATCTCAACTTCCCAACTCCTTCATGACAAATGGGACACATAAATTAGAAAAAATGAAGACTGCCAGACCAGAAAATGTAAGGCATCTAAGGGTTTTAATTTAAATATGAGCTACTGAGCGCATTCCATATTATGTGGGGAAAGTTATGAAGCATCTTATTTTAATTAATAGAGCATTGAAACTATTGCTGAAATTTTAAAGCATGAAATCCAAGTACACGGCACAGAATTTCCTTAGAGTCAAATTAGCATATGGCCACAGGACCCAATTCTGAAATAGTTATGATAAATCACAACCATTTAGAATGCACTGGATCTTAGTTTCATGTAAATAATACATTACTGTTTTCAAAGGTTAGGTATCTGGAGCACACACCACTCAGGAAAAAAAAAAATCATACAATATTGTACAAAGCTGATCTTAGAGACTTGGTTATATGACATCATAACCCTTTGGTGATAGCTACATGATCTCTAAATTAAAGTTATTACTTTTTCATCAAAAGTGGCTTTTATAAAACAGAAACAGTTCTACTACTCATCAACTCCAAAAGAATTTTTTTAAGGAAGTGGCAAGTGATCTCTGGCTGAGGAAATTTGTCTCCATCACGAAGCCTACTGCATAATTCAGCATCCAGGGCCAGCATCAACCCTGCAGAAGCACAGCATCTGTCTTCAACTCTGGATGTTTTGACTCAAGAGCTTCTACTCGGGTGATACCAGGGGCAAATGTGGTGAACTCCATAACCAATCATACCCTTCTGTTTCTTGGAGGTTCCAATAAATGCAAAATGACTCTAATGAGTACCTAGGACCATAGGAAATTTAAATCCACCGAAGGAATGAAAGGACTCTGAGCCATGGACACAAAGATTGCTCCTCTTCATGGGGCTGAGCTCTTCGAAACTTCCCTGGCACTGCCACATCCTGGTTTTCCTCCACGTTCCCCCCTTCATCAGCCCCTCCTCTTCTGGCTGGGACCTGAACTTAGTTCCCTGCTCTTCACACTCAATGCATTCTCCCTCAGCTTCACCCAGAGATTCAACTTCCATCTAGTTACTGATTGGCTCAAATATATCTCCTAAGTTCCAGAACCAAAACAGCACCCACAGATGAAAATCTCCACTTGGCTCTTGCAAGAACTTCAAATTTGACATATCTAAAATCTAAGATATTCTCTCCTGATCCCCCAAATAAATCTGTTCCTTCTTCTGTGCTCCCTTCATCAGTGAATAGCACCGCCACCTTTTTCAAGGTCCAAGCCAGAAACGTTGAGTCAGCCGTGATTCCTCTCTTTTCCTCGCTATTTGTGTATAATTAGTCACCAATATCCGTCAATTCTATCACTTAAATACATCTCAAGTCTAGATACTTCTCTCTATCCCTACAGACACTCCCTTAGATCAGATGGCTTGTTATTTTCCACCTACTGCAAAAGCACTCTAACATGTTTCATGCCTCCAGTCTCGCCAACCCCCGGTCATTCTCCACACTGCTACCACAGTGATTGTCCGAAGGCATAAATCTGTTCATGCCACTCACTGAATAAAGCATTACAACTTCCCTCTTACTATAAGGGAAAACTTGGTAACAACAGTTCACATCAGGAGCAATTTTATCCCCCACTCCCAAGGAACATTTGGCAAAGCCTAGAGACATTTTTGGTATCTGGACAGAGAACAGGGATGCTGCTAAACACCTTATAAGGCTTAGAACAGCCCCCATTCCCACCGCAACAAAGAATTCTCTGGCCCCAAACGTCAGTAGTGCTGAAATTGAGAAACTGAAAAGACATGGGGACATTGCCTAACTTTTCTACCTTCTTGTGATTTCCCACCTCCTACACTGCCCCCTTTGACCCAACCTTAATAAGCCAGCCAAATTAAACTCCTTCTCAAAAACATTGTGCTTTCATTTTCTTCCAGGTCTCCCTACACACTATGTATTTAGGTTAGAAAATTGTTCCCATAGTTTCCCTGCTTTCTTCACCTGAGGAACTGAAAGTCACTCTAAGGCTTCAGCTCCAATATCACTTACCCTGGGACCCTGGGAAAACATCCCTGCCCCCTCATCAATTAGGTGCCCCCCTTCAGCCCAACCAGCTCCCTGTCCTTCCCTATTTTATAACAGCCTGTTAACTTACCAGTAACCCAGACTGGTTGATGCCCATCTTGGTTTTTGGGGGTTTTTTTTGGTTCTCAGCATCGAGCAAAAAGCCTCACACATGGTTGGCACGCACATATTTGTCAAGTGAATGTACAATTTTAAATCAACAACAATGGTAATCATCAAACTGCCAACACTCTTCATTTAGCACACCTTCATCGACAGCCTTAACATCAGCAGCCTTATCTATACTTCTGAGCCTGGGAAGAAAGTAAGCTATGGCAGGTTCAGAAAACTGCAAAGATGCCCTATGACATTAGTCAGGGTGCTTAGAGCTGTTGAAAATTATGCTGGTGAGTAAAACCACTGACAGGTGAATTTTTGGAACCTGGTCACCTGGCTTTAACAGCGATTAAGCGCAGCAAAACAGAGCATGTTTTCAAAAGTAAATACTGTATCGGGTTATTGGTCAGAGAAGAAACACATAAACACGCAGGAAATTTTTCAATTCTTGGGAAAAATTAAATGAAACAAACCAAACTAAACAGGAAGAATAAGCAGACATAATTTTCCATCTAAGGCTATCAAATAATAGGCATTGGCTTGCTGGTTACCTGGGAAAGAAAAGGACACAGAGCGAATTCCTCTGATTCAGAGTTTCAAGGAATGTGCTACCCAGAAGAAGAGCGCCAGTATCACCCAGGAACTTGACAGAAATACAGATTCATGGGCTCATCTCAGACCTCCTTAATCAGAAATTCCAGAGGTAGGGCCTAGCAACCTTTGCCTAAAGAAGGCCTGTGGGGCATTCTGCCATCTGCTGAAGTTTGGAACAGTCCCCTAATTCATCCCGTAACTATAGCAAAATTCCATCTTCACAAGAACAACATTTAGATAGGTCCTACTATGTACCAGGCCCTGTTCTAAGGTGTTTAGACATTAACTCAAAAAATAGTAATACTATTACATTCCCACTCTACAGATGAGGAAAAAAAACCCATGGACAGTATCATTCTGTTCCAACAAATTGCGGAAACTACTGATTTTCCTTGAGGACAAACTACCCCAGAATCTGATATTCTGAGCTTTAGGACTCTTTGCTAAAACCTTTCCGCTTCTTACCAATCTCATTTAAGGGTTGTCCATCCCCACCCCACACTCATTTCAGAGTTCCTATCCATGAACTTTATACTCAAACCAGGTGCAGGCCTGTTCCTGGCTTCTTTCACGGAACTCACCCATAACACAATTCCTCTCGCCCAAGAGTTCTCAAAGCACAGTACACAGATCTTGGGGCAGGGGAAGGAGGAGTCCATGAGACCCTATTAGGGGGCTATGGGGCCAAACTTTTTTTTTTTTTAATAATACGAAGATGCATTTGCCTTTTTCACTTTGTTGACATTGGTACCAAAGACACGAAAGCAACAACAGGTAAAAGTGCTAGCGCCCTAGCATGAATGAAGGCACTGGCACCAAACTACCTGTAGTCCGTGTTCCCCAAGGCCATGCCACTCGCAGTAAAATAAATAGCAGTTCCAATTAAGAGTGTTCTTGGGGCACCTGGGTGGCTCAGTGGGTTAAGCATCTGACTTCGGCTCAGGTCATGCTCTCAGCAGGGAGTCTGCTTCTCCCCCTCCCTCCATCCTTCCCCCTACTCGTATGCACACGTGGGCACACATGTGCAGGCTCTCTCTCTCCCAAATAAATAACTAAAATCTTAAAAAAAAAATGCCTTTTTTATAAGACTTTATTTATTTGGGAGAGAGAGAGCAACAAAGCAACAGAGGGGTGAAGGGCAGAGGGAGAAGCAGACTCCCCACTGAGCAGGTAGCCTGACGCGGGACTCGATCCCGGGACTCCGGGATCACGACCTGAGCTGAAGGCAGACACTCAACCAACTGAGCCACCCACGCGCCCAAAAGAGTGTTCTTAATGGAGCAGTAAGAATTATTAATCTAATTAAATCCTGAATACACACACTTTTCATAGTCTATTAAATGGGAAAATGAATAAAGCACTTACGCATGTGTAAACACAATGGCTGTCACGAGGAAAAGCACTTGTGCAACTGTCTGAATTGTGAGTTCAACTAGTTGCTTTTTTCATCATACACGGTTTTTACTTGAATGGAAAACTAACAAGGTATGATTATTCAGATGCAGGCATTTGGCAGGCATTTGCTTGAAAATGAATGAAGTAATCCTACCGCTTCAAGAAAAACAACTAACAGTACTTGATCCCAATGATAAAAATCTAGTTTTAAGTGAAAATTAGGATTTTATAAAACTTGCGTTTGCCACCATGAGCTTGACAGCTTCCCAGTACTTAAAGACATTTCTGATGAGATATTTGAGTGATATGAAGGAATGCAATTTTGGGCTATTGTGTAATGAAATGTGTCAACATTTGAAAGATCTGCATTAACTCAGTGAACCGATATTCTCAAATGACCAATGCAAGATGTTACAAAATCATACACGGGTAAAAAATCCATTCCAAGTGCAAGCTAGACCAGTGGATTTTAGCATAACAGAATATGAAAAGTTCATTGATTCAGTTTCAGATTTCATATTGCAACTAACCTTTACAAAACTACCACTTGCAGGTCTGCTGGAATAACAAAGCAGAATGTCCACAATTATCTAAAAAGGCTATTCCAACGTACCTCCCTTTCCAACTACATACCTGGGTAAGGCCGAATTTTCGTCATCTACTTCAACCGACACAACATACTGCAACGGACTGAACGGAGAAGCAGATGTGAAAATCCAGGGGCCTTCTATTAAGGCAGACATTAGAGACATTTCCAAAAAAAAAGAAAAAGAAAAAAAATTTCTGTTAACGTTCTCACTAATTTTTTTTTATTTTGGAAAATATAATTACTCCTCCTAAATATATATTATTTGTGTTCACATGAGTTTATTATTATTACTTTTAAATGAATTAATAAATATTTTTAAATCTTCCCAGTTTTAATTTCTAATACTATGAATATCAATAGATATAATTCACATAAACAAAAGCTTTTAAGATTCTCAATACTTTGTAAGAGTACGATGGGGTTCTAAGACACAAGGTTTAAGCAGTACTGTCCTAGTCTCTAAAACCCTCTTCCTTTCATACAGTTCCATGAGATCCTACTCAGTATCTCAGAGTACTTCTCTTCCAAAAGTCATCCCTGGCTTATACCCTACCAACTCTAATCACTTCTTTAGTCTGTAGTCCCTCATTGTTCATAGCTTTACACCTCTATAGGCCCAATTTGAGTACACAAGCAATAAGCAGTATGTCCGGGCTGGTTAACTAACGCAACTCTGGGCAAGCTGCTTGCTCTAAGCCTCAGTTTCCTCAGTTGTAAGACAGAGATAAGCCATGCCTACCTACTTCATTAGGGTTGTTGGGAGGCATACGTGTCCCCCTAAAATACATATACTGAAGACTTAAACCTCAATGAGGCTGTATTTGGAGTCAGGAAGTGATTAAAAGTGAAAGGAGATCAGGAAGGTGAGGCCCTGATCTGATGGGATTAGACTCCTTGCAATAAGAGACATGGGAGAGCCAGCTGTCTCTCTTTTTGCCATGCAAGGATACCATGAGAAGGTGGCTGTCTATAAGTCAGGTAAAGAACCCTAACTAGACCCAAGTCAGCCAGACCTTACCATGAACTTCTAATCACAGAATGGTGAGAAAATAAATTTCTCTTGTTTCAGCCACCCAACCTATGGTACATTATTATGGCAGCCTGAGCAGACTAGGACAAAGGATTAATAAGATGGGCAAAGCATTTAGCACAGCTCCTGGTGTACAGTAAACACAGTAAGTATTGTTATTATCATTATTTATTCCACAAATATTTACTTAGCAGCTACTACAGTTACACCAAGGCTTCTGCCATCATGGAGCTTATAGTCTGGGGGGAGGCAGGTTAACTTTAAACAAATAATTATTCAAAAAATACATAATTATAGTTGTGTTAAGTATTGTGGAGGAAGTCTAGAATGCTAAGAGAAGATATAAAGGGATGCATAATTGAAAGGGAAGTAGGCATTAAGGAAGGCATCTTTGAGAAAGTGGCATTGATGAGAAGTATTACGCATTTAGATTCCTTAAGAGAAGGGGCCACGGCTTTCTTTTGTGGACCTTGCACAGGGTGGAAGTATCCGCTACTTTCATTACAGATATTTTCTTCTGTCTAATTTAAGCAACATTCAGAACCATAAAGGTTTCTAGTTTTTATATGACACTCTTAAACTTAATGTTTACTCTGGCTTTTATATGAATGTCCTAAGCTTACTGTTTATTGAGAATTACTAAGAGAAGTAAAATTACCTTCTGGGGAAATTGAAAAATGACCTTTACAGGCAAAAAAGTAGACGATAAAAGGATCAATAAACAAAAGTCCCCAGTTTCCCAATTCGCCTGACTAATGTTACAATCAAAAAGAATTTAATTCATAAGGTCAGACTCTTCAGAGAAGTAAAGACCAGTAGGTGAGAATAAGGACACATGGGAGTCTATGAAAGTAGATTCCAGTCTCACTGTTAAGTGATTTTTCCTGATCAAAGAGCAAAAGCAGTGAAAAGCTTTGAAAAATGATCCACAGCGCTGAAAAGTACATTGCCATGAATATTCCAGTTAAGGCGGGATATTTTAACCACGTGGCCTCAAAACAAAACATCGTCTTACCAAAACACCGGCCCCAGCAACAAGGAGACACCAGAAGGTTGAAAAACAGCTACGACTTCCTGTTGGCAGCAAGAGTGGAAGGGGCATCTGAGGCTGTGTGTCAAGATAATAAAATATTAAAGTGTCTCTCTCTTTAACTTGTACTTCGGCTTTCCCACAGACGTTCTGTGAGAGCAGGACTCCTCAAAAATTCCTTTCCCAAGTCAAGTAGAGTGCAGGCAGGCTCTTGATAAATCATGAAATGTAAATCGTCTAGCAGAAAGAACTTTTACCAGGGAGCTAGTGGAGCCTGGTACCTAACCTCAGGTCATGACTAATGGCAAAGTTTATCACATATCTGTGCAAGATTCTCCATCTCTCACACTCAGATGATGGACTCTGAAGAAATGCTGTTCACATATAAAGATGCTCTTTTTTGAAATAAGAAAGTATTAATTTAGTCAAAGCAAGATGGCCAACACACACACGAAAAGATGTTCAACATCACTCATCATCAGGGAAATGCAAATCAAAACCACAATGAAGTGGGCGCCTGGCTGGCTCAGTTTGTAAGAGCATGCAACTCTTGATCTCAGGGTTGTGAGTGCGAGCCCCATGTTGGGTATAGAGATTACTTAAAAAGTAAAATCTTAAAAAACAAAAACAAAAACAAAAACAAAAAACCACACACACAATGAGCTATCACCTCACAACTGTCAGAACGGCTAAAATCAAAATCACAAGAAACAAGCGCTGGCCAGGATGTGGAGGGAAAGGAACCTTGTGCACGGGTGGTGGGAATGCAAACTGGAGCAGCCACTGTGAAAAACAATATGGAGGTCCCTCAAAAAAACTAAAAATAGAATTACCATATGATCCAGTAATTTCACTACTGGGTGTTTACCCAAAGAATGTGAAAACACTAAAAAAGATACATGCACTCCTATGTTTATTGCAGCATTATTTATAATAGCCAAATTATGGAAGTGGCCCAAGTGTCCATCAATACATGAATAGATGAAGAAAAAGTGGCATACACATACACACACGCACACGCAGAGAGAGGAATATTACTTAGCCATAAAAAGAATAAAATCTTGTCATTTGAAACAACATGGATAGAGCTAAAGAGTATTAGGCTAAGTGAAATAAGTCAATCAGAGAAAGACAAATAACATATATTTCACTCATACATGGAATTTAAAAAACAAAACAAACAAAGAAAAAAGAGACAAACGAAAAAACAGAGTCTTAACTATAGAGAACAAACTGGTGGTTACCAGTTTGGGTGGGGAGATGGATAAAAGAGCTGATGGGGATTAAGAATATACTTACTTTGATAAGCACTGAGTCATGTACAGATTGTTGAATCACTACACCTGAAACTAAGATAACACTGGATGTTAACCAGACTAGAATTTAAATTTGTTAAAAATAATTTGTTAAAACCAGTGCAGTCCCACATTTTAGGCCAGCATTAGCTTCTTTAATTGCATGATGCTTAGCACTGAAATTTAGTGTCTATAGATCTAGAGTAACTCCTCCAGCACAGAGATGTAGAGGCACTTAGAATTGACTAAGACAGTGGCCAAAAACAAGCTATCACTCAGGCCTCCTTATTCTCAACCTACTGTTTCTCCCCCACCCCACCCCACAGTGTGCTTCCCTTCACTTCCTTTAATCCTGTGACCAACGCTGACCTTTACTCTCACCTCCATTGACAGTGAGAGCAAGCCATCATGTCCAACTATCCTCAACTTTCCAACTTCCCTACTTAACCCTTTCCAACAGTCAGGAGAATTTATGTGACTTCCAACCTTTCCTCCCTCTGATCTCAAAAGAACAAGGGGTCACTCATCCAGTATCTGCATCTCAGTCCCTCCTCCTCCCCAGGAACTTGGCCACTTCTCTTCTTTCTCTTCAATCTCTTATTCCCAAAGGTCTCCTTCTCTAAAATACAAAAGTGATCACAGTTTGTCCAAATTAAAAAAAAAAAAAAATAGGGGCGCCCGGCTGGCTCAGTCAGTGGAGCATGTGACTCTTGATTTTGGGGTTGTGAGCTCAAGCCTCACAAAGAGATTATTTTTTAAAAAATTAAATCTTAAAAAAAAAAAAAAAAGTGCCATGAACCCATGTTCCATCTCTGACAAGGACTTTCTCCACATCCATTCCACATTGCACATGGCCAAGCCTTGAAAAGGTAGTCCACACGAGTTGTTCTCAAACATTAATGTGCAAACAGATCAACTGAGCAGAATAGTAAAATGCAGATTCTGATTTAGTAAGACTGGCAAAGGGCTAGAGACTCCGAATTTCTAAAGTTCCCAGGTGATGGTGATGGCGCTGGTCTTCAGGCCAAACTTTGAGAAAGAAGTTTCTATACTCTAATTTCACTTCTATTTCTGCTACTAGAATCAACATCCATATTTTAATGAGCTACCAGGGATGGGAAACTGTCTGATTCCATTTACATATGTCCTTTCACTCAGAGCACCTTTCTCCTGGGGGCCTCAAATAAATATAGCTCACGCTTATTTACTCTTTTTATATATCAGTCCCACGGTTTTTACTGGATGACTAACAAGCTTTATCTTAAGAACAGACCTATCTGTGTTAAAAAAAAAAAAATGCTCAATAGCAAATTACATTTTTCAACAAATGATGAAAACATTATTTTATAAATCCAATCAATAAGGATGGGTCAAATTTCTGAAGCCCTTGTGGACCACAGACAAGAATCTTTTCTGCACATTCTAGCTGAAATTTGGAAGAAATTGCCTCACTAAATAATTTCATTTGTGTTTGTTTGTGTGGAGTTTTTCTTGTTGTTTTGTCTGCTTTGTGTGCCTTGTTTTATTTTTCAATATGATGTAAACCAAATCCTTCCAACTGCTGGGCATATGTCTCAAAGCTTGCCAAGAAGGAACTAACAACCATTTCAAAACATCAAGAAGTCACTGGGCTGAAAGCTTGGTGTCCTGTGTATTTTTCTAACAATTTTGCATTGTTTTCTGAAATCTTTCCTTCCCCTCTCTGAGCCTGCCTCTCATCCTACTCTACCCTCCAAACTACTCACAAAGATGGCAGATAATAGTCTTTGAATCCTACCACTATCACAGAACACTCCTGAACAAATTACCATCAATTACTAGACTGGCGAAATGTCGTGTCATGTACTACATTAATTTCATTGTATTAATTAACAACTAGACACAATAAGTCATCTTCAAATGAGGATGTTAAGACTCTACCCCAAAAGTCAGAAGGTTCTCATAAGAAAAAGAACGTCCATCAATCAGATGGACTTTCCTTCATCAGCCACAACTGAGCTCTCAGAGTTCACACTCTACTGCGATTCAATGATTAGAAACTCATGCCTCCAGCCCCACCATGTCAGTCTCCACATGATAGCCTTCAGTGGTTCCTTCAAGCCTCCAAGATGATGCTCAAACTCCTTAGCATGGACCATAGGCCCTTCAGGGTAGGCAGCTGGACCCAGAGCCCACCTGTCTCTGCAGTGTGGTCCTTGTGCTCTCCACGTGCACGAGCTATACCTCTCCCGAGGGCCTTTCCCTTGCCCACCTGCATGTGGGGCAGTGGGACAAATCTAATTGCAAATTAAGCTAACATTCCCATTTAAGATGAAGGAATTTCAAACTTTAGACTATTTGTTGTTGTTGGATTTACTCTTTGCAGGCTTCCGATCTCTGATGAGTCATTCTACTCACTATTCCTCATTAGGTCCACGATTCTCAGATTAAAAAATTCTAGATTCACTAATCACAATGACCAAAGTGAACCTAAGTCCCTTCATATTTCACTCCACTGTCTACTGGCCTGCTGGCTTCAGCCCAGATCAAAGAGAGGACTCTAGAAGCCCAGGGTAACTGCATACAGAAATGGATACAAAAATGGCAGAAAGGCCCTGTGTGCTCGTTGCTGGTCTCTGGGTCCTAGAAGCTGTGGACTTATCACAGGGATGGTGGTGATAGACAGAAATAAAGGATACAAATTCACTTTAATATAGGAAAAGAATTGAAGTGCTTACCCCCATGAAGGTGGGTAATATACACAAAGTATATTTTCCCAGAGCAGGAACAAATTCCCTATAGAAAGCAGCATACAGCTTGGCAGGGCCAGGATCTCTCAAGGAAGCTCCTGTTCCCATTCTCCTTTGGGGAAAAGGGGTGGGATTATACTCTCCTATGCCCATCCAATTTTTCTGGAAAGACTGGCTCTAGACCTGTTGCCTAACAAGAAGCTAGTACCTAGTTAGACCCCAGGCAGTCGGAGGGCTTAAAAGACTAAGTAAATGGCAGATCAATTTCCACATACAACAATCCCTTAGCGAACCTCACAATCCTGATTCTGCTTAAGCGAATTCCTTCCTACTCCCAAACACACCGTAATAATCACTTTTGCCTTTACCTACTACATACAGATTATGTCCAAATCGACTGCTATCTGTCATAAACTGACTGATTTCTGAACACAAATCAGATCCCAAGTTCCACATGCCCCAAGAGCTCAGTCTCAGAGTGTTTTCAAAGCAAAGAACAAACAAAAAACCCCCTAAGGTATAGATACGTCTCTCTATCAAAAGGTCAGAGGATGCAGGGAGGCACAGAGGCTCGAGGCAATGCCTAGGATGGACCCAGTGATGGGAAGTTAGCTGCTCTAGACCTGTAAGCACTGCCAGGAGTGGTCTCCGTAAACACAGCACTGCTCACCTGAGGGGAGGGGGTAGGGAAACCAAAGAATCAGGAGAGACGGTCTTCAATCAACACCTCTAATGCCTAAACCGGGTCTGCATGTTGACATCCTGTAAGTTGTGCAGCTACCCACCTACCTTCCAGCAGGATTACAAAGTAGTCCAGGGAATTTTGGAGTAAATACACACTTCATTGCCTTTTGTAGCAAACATGGCTGCCTGAATTCAGTGGTTTACACAATGTCCAAGGACGTTTTTAGTCACCAGTATCATAATCTATAGAAGAGTGATGCTTAAATCCAATAATGAATTTATCTGGAGGTTGCAAATTTACTGTATCTAGCCAGTCAGTTAACTGGAATGCACACATATACTGAATGTGAAATATACCTATATATCTTAGCCTAATCTTTACTTTACTCCCAGGCCTCACAATGGAATATCAAGTAAGCAACTATACAACCATAGCATGTAAAACAACCAGAATATTTTGGCTAAAGAAGCTATAACTCTGAAGCGTGATACACTCATCTACTGCATGTTAAAACGAAGGCAGTAATTTGTTTCAGTTCCATTTAGAATGCACAGCTCTTCTGCAAAAAAAAATCCTAAACATAAGAAGATCAGAAGGAAACTAATTTCTTAGGAATTGGTGCTGGAGCTAAAACTTTAACAATAGCAGGAGGTTAAAATGGCACATTTTGAGTTAAAAAAAAAAAACAAAAAACTCGGGCTTGAGGAAATGGGAGGAACAGAGGGAAGGAATGGCTATGCAGTTTCCTTGGAAACTAAATGTAGTATTATTGCAGCAATAAGCCTCAGGAATCATTGTTTAGAGGGCGAAAATACTGCTCATCTGCTTAAAACTGGACAAGGGTAATTTAGAACCTAAATAATTGTGATCTCTGTGAGAATCCTTGGGGAACTCTAAAGACTGCCACAGAGTGGAGGTGCTCTGTACAAGCTCATACATCTAGAGAGGAACACGAAGAAGGCCCTGTGCGAGGTTACAGAGAGCAGACGACCATGGTAATGACTTAGAGGTACAATTTCCAGGGCATTGATATAAATGGCGCCACCGGGAAACTCACTCTCCAGCCCTTCTCGACCCTTACTCGTGTTCTTGTGAATACACCACAATCCCAGACAAACAGGTTTGCAGGGAGACTGAGCCTCATTTCTCATTCCAGTTCTACTGCTCCCTTGCTCCCTGAGCTTGAACACCTCACTAACCTCAGCGGGCCTTCTCTGCAAAACAGAGAAAATACCCCTTTCTTCTCAGGGTTACTATGCAAACTAAATGAAGGAAGAAACACCCCCAGAATATTGCCTGGCACATAGCAGAGTATACATGTGAATGCCATTTCTCTTCTCAATGGTCAATGGGTTTACTTTGAGAGCTGGCTGCTTCTTTCCACCACAGACAATCCCAGATGAACAAAGTAGATTTTGTATAAGAATACATAGCAGGAGGTCTTTACAGAGAAACTCAGAGGGTGTGGCAACTGGTCATGTCACAGTTGGGATATGCAGGCCCTCTCTATCATTCGGATACTTAAAGAACCAAACCTGCTGACGACATAAGGATGGCATATGGCTAAAACTCACGTGTGGATGAGGAGCTGAATTGAATCCAGATTGTCCGTGTAGAAGAGTATTCCTCCATGAGGACAGGGACGATGCCTGGTCTGTCCACCTTTATGTCCCTAATGCTAATGCAATACCGAGAACATACTATATATATTCCAGAAAGCATCTGCGGAATGAGTACAAATGGTAGCAAGGGGTCCCAGGAGCTTGTGGGCAAAGCCAGGTAGGGATCAGGAGCCAGGAGTAGAATTTGGATTGAAAGCACAAGTGAGAACCATGGACAAGGCAAAAAATGTTTCCTTCCAAGACAAGTTCATACACGCATTTAACAAATATTTAATGAGTCCCTACCATGTTTCAGTCACTGTTTTACATGCTCCAGAACATAAAAGACAAAAGCCCTCCTCTCCTGGAGCTTACATTCCAGAGACCCTCAGCTGTGTTACATACAGTACAGTCCTCCCCCTTGTCCACGGGGAGTCCATTCCAAGACTCCCACTGGATGCCTGAAACTGTGGATTAAAGCAAACCCTAAATATATGTTTTTCCTATACATACATACCTATGATAAAGTTTAAGTTATAAATTAGGCATAATAAGAGATTAACAACAATAACTAATAACAGAACAATTTTAACAAGATACTATAATAAAAGTTATGTAAATACGGTTTCTTTCTCTCACTTTATTTTATTATACTTTACTCACCCTTCTTGTGACAGTGATGAGATGAAGTGAAGTAAATGATGAGGCATTGTGTCATAGCTTTAGGCTACTATTGACCTTCTAAGGCTATGTCAGAAGGAGGACCAGCTGTTTGGTTGACTCTGGGTCACCGAAACCATGGAAAGCAAAACCATGGATAAGGGGGGACTACTGTAAAATGGCTTATGTGTCTGTCTCCTTCAATTAGGTGTGAGTTTCTCCCATGAAAGGCCTGTGTCTTGGTCATCTCTGATTCCTCAGTGCCAGCCACAGTGCCTGCAAGGTCACAGGAAGAATGCAGTAGTTTTGAACTGAACTCAAAGTCAGGCATCAAGAGAACCAAAAGCAAAGAACATTGGTTTGAGTTAGGAAGCAATGCAGTCCTAAATTTGAGTCCCAGCTCCATCACTAACTAACTTGGTGACAAGTCACCTCTCTGATCCTATAAAGTGGAGATAATGGTAGTACACAGCTCACAGGGCTATAATGAGGGCCAGATGACAAGCTGCCTTGACAGTACAGAGGAGGCCACTTGGTCAGGAAATGGAACCTGCTGGGACACCTGGGCGGCTCAGTAGGTTAAGCATCTGCCTTCGGCTCAGTCACGATCCCACGGTCCTGGGATCAAGTCCCAAAACGGGCTCCTTGCTCAGCAGGGAGCCTGCTTCTCCCTCTGCCTCTGCCTGCTGCTCCCCTTGCTTGTGCATTCTCTCTCTCTCTCTCTCTCTGACAAATAAATAAAATCTTTAAAAAAAAAAAAAAGGAAATGGAACCTGCTGCTCTCAGATCATGGTCATTATCATCACGACTCCTCATCAGGGACAGGAGGTTGGCCATGCTCAGGGGGAGAACGTGAACAGAACGCTGGGGCAAATCCACACCTGCAAAACTTTTCATCAAAATAAGATAGTTTGGTTTTTAAGAACCCTTCTCCATGTCTAACCATGTCTAAAGGAGACCCCTACCCAGGCCAACACAATTCGTTTTGTGTGAGAAAGCATCCTCTGATCAGCCGCAATGACCTGCCTACAGTGAGCCCTGATTTCCAGCCCACTTCCAAACACCACCAGCTCTCACTGACGGTCCTCATGAGTTGGTTTGTTCCTAGTGACCATTCTCAAAGGGTCAACACTCAACTTTGCACTTGCAGTCTCAGTCCTGGGCAAACTTGGAAGAACTAGAAGCCCCTGGGCTGGCCATACATTTCCTAACTCAGTTTTGGTGACTTGGATAAGGTAATTTATCTATCATGAAGCAGAGACAACTTTTTCAGAGAAATACTCCCGTGGAGATGCTTCTGGCTCACGTAAGGGATGATCACATAACACAGTTCATAACTGGAAATGAGCTGAAGTAAAAAAAAAAAATTATAGAAAAATATATAAATAGTTATTAAAATGAGTGGGGGGGGAGAAAAAGTGGCAAAGAGAAACAAGAGACACACATACCTGTAGGTGTAACTTTATATGGATGCATATATCTGACCATACATTGATGTATATGTATATTATTACAATGAACTGATGTTTCAATAACATGCAAATACATACAGTCATTACTCATCTCTACCCTCCCCAAACATATATAGAACACATATACACAATACATATATGTGCACAAATGGTTTACTTGTTTCTACCCCACAAAAAAGAGTCATTTCTGAAATTTAGTACAGAAATCAACAACAGAAAAGACATAAAAGCCTGAAAGTCTTGTGATGCTATTTTTTAAGTAAATAATAATGTAATAATATATCAAGGAACAAACTGGAAAAATAAGCTTAAAATAAATTGTACAAAATGTTCCCCAGACAAGTCTAAAATAGTAGAGCTAAACCAGTGTACAGAAAAGTCCCCTAAATTCTCATTATATTACCATAAGATTGACAGTAACTACCACTTCATTGTCATTCCTTTCTAGTCTTCTCCATAATCATATATTGAACAGAGCCCCAGATAGATGGCAGGAGAGCTGCATTACACATGGCAGCATCTGCAAACTCTGTAATAGTCCACACGTCTAGCCTTAGACACCAATACCATAAATACAGACTCCATTTCTCAAACGACAATTTTGCTCATAGGAAAATAAGTGGCAAGTCAAACTTCAAATGACTGAAGTTGTTTTAGGTAATTCATAGGTTGTAAAAACTAATGAGAAGTAAAAAAAAAAAATTACGAGGGTATTACAACTCTCCCATTAAAATGAAAATCTATAACTTTATGCTCTTCAAATGCCATACCAGACTGAAGCATCAAGCAACACATCAAATGTTCTGTTCCTAAAAAATGACTTTGTTTATGTGGAGTGATAACCTTATTAATTTTCAGAAATACTTGCCTAGTTATCCTTTTAAACCAGAGTCATTTCCCATTCTACATGACCATCAAAGCTTACGTTTAACCAGCAATTCGAGTAACTAAAATGAAAATAATTGCCAAAAGGCCGGAGGGCATTACATACGTATATACAGACACACGCATGTACACGCACGCGCGCACACACACACACACTTCAAGAGCAACAGGGTAAAACTAAAAGCAGATAGATAATCATGTCCCTAAAAAGGAAAGAAAACCCTATGAAGTCATCATTATGAACAATTTTATGAATAGCACTAAAGGCGTTAGCACATGTATGAGAAATGATCGTGCAACAAGATTCAATCAGCCAAATACCAGTTTCATGCTGCAGAAAAGATTATGTCTAGACTGGTTCTCGAAAATGGCAGTTGTTACTCTTTTATTCTCTCTTAAAAGTGGCTACTCAATACACAGAGGGCAGTCTGCATTTGGGTGCTGATTGGACAAATGATTGCCAATAATCAGATGGCATGATTTATCTTTGGAAAACCGTGGAGCAATTTTAAGGAACACCAATAATTTGAGTGCTAAGCATTGCTCACCATAGTGAAAATGCTTATTCCATTTCAATCGTCAAATCCAGTGTTCAGAGAAAACAAATGGAGTGAGTTTGACCCTGGACTCTCAAATTTCTATCAGTAGGATTTGCAGATAACTCAGGGTGATACTTGACCACATCGTAAGAGAGATTCAGCAACTCTTGCAGGTATGAGAAACAAGCTGATTCGAATTTCTAAGTGTTCGTGTCCTGTCATAGCATTAAAATAATCATGCAAATCTGCCTCCAGCTGGTCTCTGATTTGCATTCATTTTTTTCTGTTTGAAATGATTTATACATACTTGTACTAAATTCTAAATTCTAATCTTAACATTCAGTCTTGGAAGAACAGACATTTACAATATTTGAACTAAATTTACAATATTAATAGTTAGCAATTATTAACATTATAAGTGTGTGGATGACACCAAACCTGGTTAATAAGCAAACTATCAACATGAGTGTTCTTCACAGAATTGAGCACTAACCATATTCTTTTTTGGCTAATGTTAAAAAAAAAAAAAAAGCCATCTCTCATGGATATTACCTCCTTAACACGTGGAGGACAGTCACAAAAAATATTGCATGTTAAGTATAAGAAGACAAGGGATGAATCTTCACAAACCCTATGTAATTGAAAAAATAAAACACTCTCCCTTCTGTAGTTGTATTTAAGTGGAAAAACTTACACTGTGGAAGTCCTTACTTACGCAAAGGTCATTCAAAGCAAAAATCCAGGAGCCATCAGCAGGTAGCCCATACTCTTTTAGGAGAATAGAAACAATCAAAACTTTCCTTCTAGAAAAGTCATACAGGATGAGAGACCGTCCCTGGATTCTCCTTCCACTGAAATCCAACCCATGCCTGAATAAATTGTCTCAAATCAAAGCTCAATTAATACTAACAACAGGGACGCCTGGGTGGCTCAGTCAGTTAAGGATCTGCCTTCGGCTTAGGACATGATCTCAGGGTCCTGGGATGAGCCCCACGTCAGGCTCTCTGCTCAGTGGGGAGCCTGCTTCTCCCTCTCCCTCCTCCCCCCCGCTCATGCTTTGTCTCTCTCAAATAAAGAAATAAAATCTTTAAAAAAAAAAAAAAGTTTCTATGTGCTTTATAAATATTGTTTTACTGAATCATAATATTCCTATGCAGTAGACACTATTATTACCCCATATTATTGATAATAAAGCTGAGATTCAGAAAGATCCGGTAACTTGCTTGAAGTCACCCAGCAAATAGCAGAATATTAACAACAACAGCAGCTATTGTATTTTTAGTGCTAATTGGATCTAACACTTTCCCTGAGAAACTTAGGCATCCGTTCTAGTCCGCAAAAGAACCCAATGAAATAGAAGTAGTCTGCATTTTTTAAAATAACGAAACTTGGACCCTGAGAAGTAACAAGCTGATGTCACAACAAATAAATGATAAAGCTAAGGTGAAAATCCAGTTCTACTAATACACGAGTACTACTAATACATTCATTCAGTAAATATTTTCTGAATACCCATTATGTGCTGGGTACTGTTCTAGCCACCAGGGATCTGTAGTGAACAAAACATAGGTCCTGCCCTCACAAAGCTTGCATTAGAGGATTTACTACAGCTTGAAAAATAATAAAACAGAATGCCAGGTGATAAAATGTGCTACGAAGAAAAATAAAGCAGGATAAGAGTAAAACATTCTAAAATGAATGGAGGGGCACCATTTGTTACAAGATGGTCCAGAACAGACTCTGTAATAGGAAAGTAATAAAAAATAAAAAGTAAGGTTCGCTCAAAAACTGGTCAGACTTGAAGAAAAGTGAGGAAACCATACACATACTTCATAAAAAATATGCTTGCAGAGGTGATGACTGGGCGGCTCAGTAGGTTGAGTGGCTGACTCTTGACTTTGGCCCAGGTCTTGATTTCAGGGTCCTGAGATGGAGCACCCGCACAACGGGCTCCATGTTGAGCAGGGAATGGGCTTCTCTCCCTTTCCCGCTAACCCGCCCCCACCCCCGGCCCACGCATGCGCACAGACCCAAGCATGCGCACACACCCACGCATGCGCACACACGCACGTGCGCGCTCTCTCAAAAAAATAAATAAATCTTTAAAAAAAAAATAAAATGCTTCTAGCAGGGGAAACGAGGACAGTTGCCCATGGGCAGGAGCGTGTTTGGCCAAATGAGAGACAGCAAGGAGGAAATTACAGCCAGAGTGGAGTAATCAAGCGGCAAATAAGTCTGAGATGAGGTAAGAGGTAAAAGGGGGAAACCACATCGTGGAGGGCCTTGCAATGTTTGCCTTGCAGTGTTTGGCTTTGACTCTGAAAGAAAAATCTCCTGAGCAAAGAAGGAAGGGACCTGAGTTATATTTTAAAGGATCACTATGACTGCTGCGTTAGAAGACTCAAAGAACAAGGGCAAAAGCTAGGAGACCAGTTAGGAGATTGTGTCAATAGTCCAGGCAATGGGTGATGGTGGCTCGGACCAGATGTGAACAATAGGGATGGTAAGAATAGATGGCTTCTGAGTATATTTGAAAAGTTTCACTATTTAAATGTGGGCTGTGAAAGACAGAAAGGAGTTAAGAATGACTCCAAGAATTTTGACCTTAGCAAATAGAAGGACAAGGGGACATTTACTGAGAAGAAGCCTATAGAAAATCTATCAGACTTTAAAGTCCATGCTCTCTTGAAATGGCCATGTACCAAAAATTAGTTTCGAATTCCATTCAGGCCCACCTTGAGTGTCCAGAACTGTCCACGAGGCTGGGACACCCTAGAAAGTGGAGGTTCTAGTACCATGGGGAAGCAGACAGGTGTCATGCTGAAGGCTAACCTGTGAAGGCACTGAGCCAAGGCTGAAAAGGGACAGCAGCACCAGGAGAGGTAGCTGAAGGGCAAAATCAGAGCTCGAAAGGATGGCACACAGGGATGGAACAGCCCAGAGAGGCTGAAGGTGGCAGTGGCCGACAGGGAAGAGGGAAATGAGAGCCACACAAAACCAGTGAGTGAGGGTTTGCGTTGTTCAGTCTGGTCTTCCCTGACATGGCCCGTGGAACCTAAAAGAATGCTGCCTGCAATTCAGCCAGCAGCGTTCTGCTTGGAACGAATTTGCATATTCCTCTCCCTCAGATACTTGAACAAAGGGTTCCAAAACATCCTCCCTTTTTCTTATCAATTTCCTTCTGTCCTACCCTGTCTCTCATCTTAATTCATATTATTGACCTTGATCACTAGTTTTCAAACCAAGCTGTCCACCAGGAAATCTTTTAGAAATACAGATTTCTTAGACCGAAATCAGATAGGCTGAATTGGAATCTACAACAAAGAAAGCATTCAGAAAGCTTTGGAACCAGCCCCGCCCTCACTTCCCCCATGGTTTCTCAATAAACATCAAAGACAGTTACAACTTCTAACTTGAACATGGTCTTGTCTCCTTTCTCTCCATACCATTAGGGCCCCTGAGTTTGTCCCACATCTGCTGAGTTTTTCCAATTTCTTTTCAAGGAATCAAAGGCAGAATACTTGCCTGAGAAATTATTCATGCTCCTGGGTCTACTGAAGCCCTATTACATCTATCTCCAAAGTCCAATATGAGACCTTTCTTTCTAAAATGACTTTCCCTAGTGAGAAGGCCAGATATTTCTCTGCTTCTTTACACGCTGTACTCTCCTGTGTGGTTGCTCTGGATACTTTAATTACTGTTTAATCTTCCTGCATTTGCGCCTTAAGGCAGAGCCTACGAAGGACACAGAGTTCAAACTCATGGCCTCATAACTCGCCACAGGTTTAACATTCAATAATCATGACAATTCGAACCAAAGACCAAAACTCCACTCCAACTGCCAGGAATCCAGGGGTCAGTCTGTGCCAGCCTTGTCGGTTGCATAGGTAATTTTCATTTTATTCTCCTACTGTTACACTGGTAGATGACTAGTCCTGTTCCCTTCTTCCCAGGGAGGGGTCCTATTCTGTGAGCGCACTGCTCCATCACTCAAGAGTGGATGAAATCGGTGGAGCAACTCTGGGATAGAAATGATTACTGAAGGCCTGTTAGGAGATGCCAACAGAGACTCTATATTAACCATCATTCCCTCTGTACGCAGCGATCTGAAAGAAAAAGGAAAGAAGACTTTCAGCTGCTACGGTATCTCAGGGAATCATCTGACAGCTTATTTATTAAATGCATTTCAATATTAATTCTCCTCTGCACCATAGCTGACCTTCAAAAAAATTTACAGAGTCTCAAGAACACAAAGCAGGATGGCCAAGGGAATGCTGTAATGGGAAGAAAGCTGCACATAAACTCGTTTTCTCCTGCGTACTTACAGACAAAAATTGGTTACCATTAAATACAACCTCAGGTAGCTGATCTTTCAATATAGAACCTAAGACACAGATAAATTAGAACCCAATTAATTGGGATCCCAATTATTTTTCTCCCTACACATTTAGGGGCAGAATGCAAATCACAGGAAGGCACAGCAATATAAAGAAATCAGCTCCTTCTCAAACATGTCCTGGGTCCAAAACACATTCTGCCTTTTCTAGTCCTGGAAAATGAGAACTGCATGAGGAATAATGACTCTCAAACAGCTAGGATACACACAATTATATTTAATCTCCTATATTTATGAAGTTAAAATGTGGGTCAAGAGGCTCTCTGAAAGAGGCTCCCATTTAACTCTGATTTTCCCCGTGATAATATACACGTAACAAAATTTACCATCTTATTTTTAAGTGTACAGTTCAGTATTAAATACATTCACATTATGCAAACATCACCACCATCCACCTCCAGAATTCTTCTCATCTTGCAAAATTGGAAATTTGTACCCATTAAACAACTCCCATTCCCCCATATTCACCTCTTAATCAGAAAATTCTAAACAGAACTCCCCATTCTTTAAACATCGTCTAAGGTTTCATGCTAACATAAGGTGAAACTAGAGCTATCTTTCTTTATGATTTAAATCACATTTAAGCACAGTTTATACATTGTGCTCAGGAAAGAACGGCCATTTTGTTCCAGAAAGTCATGTTTCATCATCAAGTATCCATATGCCAGTGTTGATGGGTGTTACAGACTGAATGTCTGTGTCCTGCAAAAATTCATGTGTTGAAATCTAATCCAATCCCTAATGTGATGGCAGAGCCCTTGGGTTGGATTAATGGCCGTATAAGAGGAAGCCAAAGAGCTGGCTCTCCCTCTTTCTACCACACGAGGAGACAACATTAAGTCAGCAGGCTGTAAACTGGAAAAGGATTCTCACGAGAACCTGAGCATACTGGTACTCTGATGTCCAACTTCCACCTCCAGAACTGAGAAATAAATTCCTGTTGTTTATAAGCCATCCAGTCTTTGGTACTGTGTTCTAGCAGCCCAGATGGACTAGGACTCTAGGTAACCAATCACTACAGTTAGACTAACCTGAACTGAAAGTCGCAGATACCTTCCTTTACTCTCTCTGAATCCATTTACACCATTCATTAAGATTAGAGCTCTTTTCACAAGAATCTGGGAGATGACTACCCATAAAATCACTTTTTAATTTCTTTAAAGCACTAGGAGAAATGACTACCTAGGACCTCGTTGGGAAAACAAAAAACAAAAAACAGTGCTTGGAAATGAGCATCCAGGAAGTCCAAGAAAGCCACTGCAGTGCCACACTGAGCAGGTACAATACAGAGACCAGCTGGGCGGTGGGCGCTCGTCCTCATCCAGCACACCCAGGAGGGCGTGGACACTCTGTGGAGCCTTGCAGCCCCAGCATAAGATAAAGCTCTGTGTCAGTCTTTCTTGTTTCTGAGTCATTAGTTTCAGGGTGGGAAGACATTAGAAAACCTTTCAGCCACAAACCGCATATCTTAGGGAGATGGCTAATTAGAATTCACCCTAAACTGTGACAGAATTAACAGACATTAAATAATCATTATTTATAATTGGGGAATCAAGTTACCCAAGAGAAAAAAGGCAAAGCTCAGACTGCCTTGGTTAATGTTTAAATTGGAAAACTAAAAGGATAAGTAGTTCTTCAAATGACCAATAACTTATGTTCCCATAGTTAGTAACTTAGAAAATATTTTTTTTCTGGAGAAGTGATATTAAAATCGTGATTGGGGTCTTTGTTCTTAAAAGAGCACACAAAAATGATTTCATCCACATGTAGCCAAAGGATAGGACAGTCAGTCCTGAGTTCTGGAATAGTGGCCAAGGGGTAATACAGCTTTTATAGGAGAAAAAGAAATTTTCTTCCTTCTTTTCATGGCAAAGTATAGACCTGGAGGAATATTTTTAAAGATTTATTTATTTACTTGAGTGAGAGAGAGAAAGAGAAAGTATAGGAGGAAGGGACAGAGGGAGAGAGAATCTTAAACAGACTCCACGCTGAGCAGAGCCCAACGTGGGGCTCGATCTCACAATCCTGAGATCAGGACCTGAGCCAAAACCAAGAGTCGGTGGCTTAATGGACTCCAGGTGTCCTGCTGGAGGAATATTTTTAAAGGAAAAAAAAGTCCTTAATATCTTTGTTTCTTTTTCTATACCTCTTTCCCATCTTCTGGCACTTCTCTTACAAGGACCATGATATTCTCAAACTACCTTAATTTTACTTCTCTCTCAACTGGGCCCCCATCTTGGCCAGGCCAACCCCAAAGACCTAGCCTCAAGGCAGCTGACCTCAAAACAAATAGATCAAACCAATATATGGATGAAATAAGCCTTCATATTTTCTGTTTTACTCCAAGATGATAGCTTTGCAATATGTAGCCTCAAAAAAAAAGTCAAACTGCAAAGAAAACATGAAAACATACTCTCATCTGATGAGCTAAAAATGTTTAAAAAAGAATGAGACTGTCCAGTACGAGAGGGTATGAGAATAATAACTCCCCCAAAGCTCCAAGGCAGTGTAAACTGAGTCCAGCCTCTCCAGAGGGCACTTTAGGTATACACACAAAGGTCTTAAAAAAAAGCAAACAACCATAACATTGACCCAGCAAAAACACCACTGAGAACTATACAAAAGAAGTAATCAAAGATGTGCCAGAAGATGAATGTGTATAAAGATGTTTAAGATGTCACTTTTTAAAATAGTGAAAAATCTGTAATTTACTGATTAATGTGAATGTCTGACAAGAGCAGATTGTTAAGTAAATAATGGGACTTTCATACAAGGTAATACATGATACCATCAAGTAGCACATCATAGAACCATATTTGTTGATATTGGGGAAAAAGCTTCATGCTAAGTGAAAGGAAAGGATAGACTAGAAAATATATATATGTATTATATTACATCTACAATTTTATATTTTATAATTTCTATTTTGGTAATCTATATAATTTTATTATAGATGTATACATATACAAAATAAATAAAAAAATTAGACATTCACAAAACTGCAAACAGTGGTTTACTTTTTTTTTTCCCCTTGTGCTTGTCCACGATTTTTAGGATTTCTGTATTAACCATGAAATTATCTAGAACATTTTATAATTACTTAGGAAAGGTTATTTTATTTTATTTTAAGATTTATTTATTAGAGAGAGAACGAGGCGAGTTGGGGGAGGGGCAGAGGGAGAGAATCTCAAGCAGACTCCCTGCTGAGCACAGAGCCCAAAGATGATCCCAAGATCCTGAGATCATGAGCTGAGCCAAAACCAAGAGTCAGATGCTTAACCGACTGAGCCACCCAGGTGCCCCAAGGAAAGGTTATTTTTTTAATTTAACACAGAACACTGAAAGCAACAACATCAATAGCTCCAGTAGAGAAATGGCAGGAGGGGGTGGGAGGCAGAAGTTGTTGGTTTTACGTACAGAGAGTTTATAAGTGGGAGATTGTAGACTGTCTCTATGTGACATTAAGATTTGGGATAACACTCTCCCCAAAATGCACACATACACTAACCTCAGTGAACACCTGTTGGGTTAAAAACCAATAAAATAAATATTTATTCCTTAAAAATACATTCCTACCAATATACAATTCCACCTTTATAGTTTTCCCAAAATATTTGTTCCCTCTACTGTAAGAAATACTGTACATCCTGATGCTTTAGAACACTTGAAATCATGTAAATTATTCCTGGGGAATGTTTAAAAATTTATATTATTTACTCCTGAGAGACCATGATAACATCTTTCCAGATTGCACCAGCCTAGTCTGTGAATCTAGTATTTTAATTTCTAAGATGCAACAGCAATGCTTTGTGTTGGGATCAATAAAAGGAAATGAACTACTGTGGTTTGTCTGCCTTTTACTAGGCCACCCCCCAACACTTATTCACAGCCCTGAGTGTATCAAAACTCCATTTGCAAACTAAACTCGCTTGTCTGATACATAAACAAAGCTAAACCATGTACAGTGCAAACCACACTCATGGCTTTTTCTCAGGGCCACGGATGGATCTCTCTTCCCACGCCAGATCCCTAACCAGTGAAGAGATAAACAGGCCAGCAATAAACCAGGCTCTGCGGAATCCAGGGTTTATACAGACCTTTGAAATAACTTCTTTATAAACATTTTTGTCTCCTCTCTCTAGCAGCATAGTTTATTAGAACTATCTGTATTAAAAAGAAAAAAAAAAGCTTGGGAGATAGATGCCCACATTTTTTTCCAAATATATTCCTTTCATTCTCATTCCACAAAATCAGCCTTGCCATTGACATATCCTTTCTCCTTCCTAATTTGTTTATTTACCCCTATTCTTGAAGATTATGAAGGCAATTCCTAAATTGGCCATACTCTTATTATGGGCTTGAGGTAACTGCACAATGTGAATATGGTATGTAAAAATTGCTGACATATTAATTCTTTTAAATCCATCCAACTTGTGAATTGCATAACTGGCCAAGTAAGTGATGGCTGGACTAAGAAAATCTAACTGGAACCAATGCTTAGAAATCCTAGGTAAACATAAAAATACTTCTAAATGTCTACTTAGCAGTATATATAATGTAAAAATGGAGTATTTTCAAACTTCGGGATCATGCCAATGTCTGTAAAGCTGTCATGCTTTTCTTTAATAGTTACCATCTATTAAAAACCTACTCTATGCAGGGGTGCCTGGGTGTCTCAGCTGGCTAAGTGTCTGCCTTCGTCTCAGGTCATGATCCCAGGGTCTTGGGATCCAGTCCTGCATTGGGCTCCTTGCTCAGTGAGGAGCCTGCTTCTCCCTCTGCCTGCCGCTCCCCCTGCTTGTGCTCTCTCTGACAAATAAATAAATAAAATCTTTAAAAAAATAAAAACCTACGCTTTGCAAGGTGTCACCCCACTGTGAAGTTTTCCGTTGGTTCAGTGGGGCCCTGCTGGAGTTCTTCTCCTGGTGTAGATGACTTATCTGATCTGTGAGCCTCCTTTGTGGTCCAGCTCCTTCCTCCTCTCATCTTTCCTGGGCTTGAACTGCCCCCAGAGCACCAAGGTCTCCAATGCTCCTCCACACCCCCACCTCCACCGATGGGTGCATGTGGGACTGCGTAGGTAATTCTGGGCACAGCATCAGGGAGGCCACTCACTCACAGATCTAAGCCCCACACTCCAACCTACAGCTAGTGACATTTTGGTCCTCCCTCTACTAGTTCTTTCATCTAATTTCTCAATTCATCCAGAACCTGGGCAGGAGAGTGAGTATGGCTATGTGGAGGAAGGAGGGTTTCTCAAAGTCCTCATCATCTTGAGCACTCTGCCATGAACTTTAACAATGTGAAAATGGGCAAAATACATTTGGAGAAATTAAGGCTAAAGGTGCGTGGCTTTGAACTTCACTGTGCTTTCCTAAGCATGGGCCATAACCATTTTTAACTGTGGCAGCTTGCAGAGCTGGTACTGGGTCACGGGACTGGAATTATAGTGTGCAGCTACCTTTTAGCTGTTGTGGCAACACTGGGTAAACACCAGATGAATTCTGTACATTATCTCGAATTTTCACAACAATCTTAAAAAGCAAAAGCTACTGTATTTCAGCAAATCTTAAAATGCTACTAAATATAAGACACATCACTATTTTACGTAATCAGAAGAAACAAAGAAAAAAACTGCCAATTGAACTGTAACATGTTCAGTGTTAAGACACATCCAAGTTTTAGAAATGTTAAAATGTGAAAAAAATGTGAAAAATCAAGGAATCTTACAGTCAATCAACTACAGTAGTCACTTCATTTTTTATTCAAGGAAAGTGAGGCTCAAAAAGTGAAATGTCTTTGCATGATCCCACACATAGAAAATGGCAAAGTCAGGGTTCAACCCATCCATTTGGATCCACAATGCCCGTTCTCCCAACTCTAACACATGGCCCAGGGTACCCTGTAATTTTTAGGTAGATGATTTGTTTTCAACATTAAGCATTACATATTTGTGGATTACTGAACACTCGGCATTTTGCTCGGCCTTCAGGAGACCTAAATAATGTAAAATCACGGCTCTTCCCTCATGGAACTTTCAATCATCTCTTTTGATGACTCGAGAAAGACACACAAACTCTAGGAATGGTTTCTTAAAAGCGTATGATTAAGTATTGAAATATGCAGCACCGACTAACATGCTATAGGTCTTTAGAGAAGAATCAGTTCAGAGGTGGTGAAAGAAACCAGAAAGGAAGGGGGGGAATGGGACAAAAGGAAGGCACCCCAATTCTGAGTTAGGGTTCTGTCGCCCGAGAAGGAACCTATAATAACAGCCTCCACTTACTGAGCACCTACTCGGTCCATGCAGGACTTCTCTCAGCTCTTCAAAACATACCACCTGCTCTCCTGCCTCTGAGGTTCAACACACGCTACTCTGCCCACCTGGACCAGTCTTTCCCTGCCTCTGGGCCTGGTAACCTTATCTGTCCTTCACACTGAACTTTGGCACCACGTCCTCTGTGAAGTCTTAAGTGATCCAGGGGCCCAGCTGGGTTCCCGGGCTAAGCGCTCCTACAGCGCTCCCACTCTTAAACGCTTTGCAGCCCTGGAATTATTTGCAATTATTTGCTTCAAAGTTTATAACCATTATAGTTATATATCCATTAGACCTGATCATTCCACGGTGGCAGGGACTTGGAGTATGCTTACCACTCTGCCTCCAGGACTAACTCTTAATAGAAGCTCAATACGTTGACTCAGCGTCACCTTGACTGAGCATTTGCAAGCCTCATGTCATTTAAGCACCTCTACTACACTGTGAGGTCGGTACCGTGATTTCTCCCATTTTACCGAATGAAGACGGTGAGGCTTGCAGAGATCAGTTAACTTAACCTATGTCCCACAACAGAGAAGTCAAACTCCAGCCAGATGAGCCTGACCCCAAAGACATGTTGTTAACCATTAGGCCATACCCTCCTCCTGCTCAAAAGCAAAGACATGGAGGCAGGAATAAAATGGCATTTCATGGGACAAAGAGGCTTACCTGGCTACAATGCAGGATACTTAAGGAATAGATTCAAACTAAACATGTATTGAGGACCTGCCATATGCCAAGCAGTGAGCTGAGCACCTCTGACATGGGTTATCTTATTTAGTCTCACAATTACCCTATAGGTTTGGATTTATTATTTTTATGATGGAAAAAACAGACTCAGGCTAAGTAACATGCCCACCCACACAGCAGGTAAGCAGAAAAGCCAATGTAGTGAGCTGTAACTTTAGACAAAAATGGACCCACCAGGGATTTTAGCGGATTTGGGAGCCCACTTTTTGGGCTCCCAAAAAAAAAATTCCTGACCCTGTTCCCTGAGCTCAGTGCCAACTATCTTTGGCCGATTGACACTGACAAATGTCAATTTCTAATAACTTCTTCTGACCAACTCTGATCTTTAGTTAGGGGGTTTTGACAAAAGGCTGAAAATGTAACTGAAACACTAATGGACACTGTCCTAATTAAATAGCATTTAGAAAAAGCAAACCAACAGAAATTCACAGACTCAGCATTAGGCACCATGTTAAACCAGCATCTGTACAGACTGTCCAAATCAAGGGGTGGCCCTTCAAGGCAAATTATGTGGCTCATTGCTAGAGCAAGCCAGAGTTGGAAGAGCCAAATTACGGATCAGCTCCTCAGTAAAATTGAATTTGACACCTCTTTCCTCAGGAGATTGGGAATTATCTTCCCAACATGCACTTTGGAACATCAATGTCAGCCCATCTGCTATATAAATTTAGATCTCAATACAGTATGTAAAGCCTTTTTCTGCTGTGGTCATTAGCAGAGAGAAAAACCTCCAAAGGTCCCACCATTAAATGAAGACCCACAGCATCTGTTCGAGCCTCTGGGGGAGCCCGTCATTCATTCGGCAGCTCTTGGGGAAGGACCGAGGGGAGGTGTCTGGGAAGCTAGGAGAACTGTGTGCTGGAGGGTCAGGAGACCTGGGTGCTGGCCCCACTCTGCAGCTCCTAGCTGTATGACTGTGATCAAGTCAAAAAAATCTCAGGATTGCAAAGAATATTTAAGGTCTGTTAGCTCAGACACTTTACCAGTATTTGAATGTCTTTCGTGACATCACTACTAAGTGTTGATTCAGTTTACGCTGTACACTCAAGTCATAGAGTGATCACTACTTCCATCGCCTTTCTAGTGCTCTGTAACTTCAGAGAACCTTGGAGATGCAACTGTGACCTGAGCACTGGAGGTTGAAGAGAGCCTGAAGTCTGAAAAACAATTAGGTCTTAACAATACTGGAGAATAGGAAGAGGTCACTAGTCCATCTTTATGGAAAGAGTTATCAGTTATTGACCAAGGTGAAGTAGTCATGTAAAGTTCCAAAAAATACAAAGGAAAAGAGGAGTCCTGGATACAAGTGGCTTGCCTGTAGAACAAAAAGAAAACTCTTGGGGCGCCTGGGTGGCACAGCGGTTAAGCGTCTGCCTTCGGCTCAGGGCGTGATCCCGGCGTTATGGGATCGAGTCCCACATCAGGCTCCTCTGCTATGAGCCTGCTTCTTCCTCTCCCACTCCCCCTGCTTGTGTTCCCTCTCTTGCTGGCTGTCTCTATCTCTGTCAAATAAATAAATAAATAAAATATTTTAAAAAAAAGAAAACTCTTAACATGTTGAAGCCAGGTTGTCTGCATACAAGGTTTGGCCATAGAGAAAAAAGATATGTAAAGTATATAGCCTACCTATAACAAATAAAATTGGTTATGTAGCAATGCTACTCTAACTGCGGTTGTGAACTGGTGAAGGTCCACACATTGTTATCAGGCTGCAAGGAGACAGGAGCTTGCACTAGATACCCAAATCAGCTTTGTCACAAAGTGTGTTGCTTGCTGCGGTTGACTTCGTGTGTGCTTGTGTGTGCACCGAGACTTTCTCAATGAAGGAAGCAGCATATCGATTTACACTGTGAGGCAAGCCCCTCATCTTGGCCCAAATGGTAATAAACAGTTCACAGACTGGCTGCTCCGTAGAGCGGTGTTAAAGAGAACAGGGTGGGCATTTCCCAATGGGACTCTAATGAACCTCTAATGACAGCTCCTTCTTCCTTCCGTGCAGCACAACTCCCCAAAGCTGCCAAGAGCAGACACATCGTTTTCTCATTCAGAGTCAGATGCACTGTCTCACCTAGACCCTTGTAGAGCCTCGACGGATCCCCCTGGCTTCAAATTATTCTGACACACACCGAAACCAGCCTCACATTGCTACTACAGGAATCTTTTGGAAACATATCTAAATATTCACTCCTCGGCTCAGAATCCTCTGAGTGGTCCCCAATGCCTGCTAGAGTAGGATTAACTTGAGTTTAATTGCCAACAGTTCTTTGCTACCCCTCAATCCCTGGGATTATCAGTCATTCCCAAAACACATCATATACTTTCATCCATCTGTGCTTTAAACTCACCTTGTTTCCTTTACTCGGATCACTCTTCCCCTTCTGTCTACCTATAACCTCCTACTCATCCTTTAACAGCCAGTTCGGACGACACCTGCCCCAGAAGTCTCATCAACTATCCCAGAAAGAACTACATACTCGGATCCTCTTTGGGAAGCAGTTTAGTGCCACGATTAACAGGGCAGGCTCTGGAACTTGACTCCACAACTCCCGTCCGTATAACCTGGGGCAAGTTACTTAACATCGCTGTGCCTCAGTTTCCCTGACTGTTTTCTCCAACATATTATAAGCTTTGAGAAGGCAGACATTTCATGGGTTTCATGTATCACTTCATCTCTGCCTGTAGCACTGTGTCTAGCACACAGAAGGCACTAAAGCCAAATGGGTGTTCAATAAATGCAGCATGCTACGGATGCAGGAAGCCAGAAACAGGCTGACTCCAGGCACTGTCCATGGCTCAGAAGCAGTTCAGAAAAGAATACCAGGCCTAAATTCCCCAACCTAACTCACAACCACAGAAACAGCCACCACTTTCGACTCACTCTCCATCCCCTGGAAAGTGTCTGTAATTTCCTATCATCACTCTCGTTCCCTGAAAAGTGGGAAAAGAAACTGCCTCCCCTCTCCATCATCACTCACCTCTGCTCAGACCACATAGGAGCCTGAAACAACGGTGGGACCTCTGTGCTTATCAGCAAAGGGCCTTGCCAGGGTTTCTGACTCAGCCATTAAACAGCTTCGTGATCTTGGGCAAACTCATGAACATTGCCCAATTTCCTCATCCATAAAATGTGGATACCATTTTCACCCCATTGTTAAGGAGAATAAGCAGGTAACACAAGAGTGTATAGTTTATATTATGAAGTGCTAGGTAAATATCAAGAGCTATTATTAGATAATAGTAAAAGCCACTAATTACCAGGTACTTAACTTACTGACAGGCACTGTGCTATGTGCTTTGTACTTTATCTTATTTAATCCTTATAAGCAATGCAGTAGCTACTACTATTCCAGCACCAATTAAAGTACCTGTAAGCAAGAAGGGCTGATTCTGCTTGGCGTAAGTTGTTTTGTTTTGTTTTGTTTTGTTTTAATAAGGAGAAGACAGAGAAGAAGAAGTGGGGACTGGGTTGTTTTTGTGTGTTTGTGTGCTTGTTTTTCAAATATTGGAGTCGTTCAAAGAACTAATCAATCCCTAAGCATCCAGGCCAGGCTGGGTGGGGACCAGAGGCAACCCGGAAACTGCGGTAGCCAGAGTTGATGTATCCGCTCCCCACACTGTAGGTATAATGATGCCTCAACACCAAGCGTCCCTCCCTCTGTATTTCAAATTTCTAGGCTAGAGAAGCTAACTGTCCTGACTCAATCAGTTCTGTGGCCAGGGAGAAGAACCACGCTGCACAGGAAGCACACCATTACTGAGAGGGGGAATTATTTAGCAAGCCAGCAAGACACTACTAAAGGGGTCTACTATGTTCCCATTTTGTAAGTGAAGACTCCAATTTTAGAACTCATGTTTGCCCAAGACCCTGTGGCTTGTAACTGATGGAGCCAGGTGTCAAGCCAAGTCTCTGATATTAAAGCAAGAACTCTGAAACTCCCCATTGCCTATTATCCAACAAAATAGATCCAGGAAATAGCTTCATGAATATTTTCACTAAGTTGTCAAAAATAAATACGGATTCCTTCTTCCTTACCTTCAGTGACCATCTGCTGGGTGGTTATGAGCCAGCCTCTGTAGCCACCCCACCAAGATTTCAATCCTGCCTCCTCCGTTTATTAGCTATGGGACTTTGAACAGGCTTCTCAACTGCTTTGGGCCTCTTTGTGGGTTACGATGAGGATTAAGCGAAGTAATATATGCAAAGCCTTTAAAGCCACGCATAAGCAAAAGATCTGAATAGAAGACATAATACTGAAGAGCAGCAAAGTTAGAGGAGTCACACTAACTGATTTCAAAACTTACCATAAAGCTACAGTAATTAAAACAGCACAATACTGGTGAAAGAACAGACATTAGATCGATGAAACAGAACACAGAGTCCAGAAACAGATCCACAGAAATTGACTCAAGTGATCTCTGAAAAAGGAACAAGAGCAATTCAATCAAGAAAGGACAGTCTTTTCAACAAATGGTGCCGGAACAATTGGCTCTCCAAATGCAAAAAAAAAAAAGGGGGGGGGGGGGGAAAAAGCAAAACAAAAACCTAAAATTCNCACAGACCTTACATTGCTCAAAAAAATTAACTCAAAATGGATCCTAGATCTAAATGTAAAATGCAAAACTACAGAACTTTTAGGAAAGAACAGAGGAAAACATCTAGGTTACCCTGGGTTTGGAAATGAGTTTTTAGAGACAACCCCAAAAGCATGACCTAAGTTAGACTTTATTAAGATTTAAAATGTTTGCTCTGCAAAAGATACTGTTAAACGAATGAAAAGATAAGCCACAGAAGGTTGCAGATACTTGTAAACACATATCTGACAAAGGACTTGTATCCAAAGAATACATAAAACTTAACAACAAGAAAGCCCAATTAAAAATGGATGGGGGGGGGGCGCTGGGTGGCTCAGTCGGTTAACCATCTGCCTTCAGTTCAGGTCATGATCTCAGGGTCCTGGGATCGAGCCCCACATCAGGCTCCCTGCTTGGTAGGAAGTCTGCTTCTCCCTCTGCCTCCCCTCTCTGCTCATGCTCTCATGCTCTCTCTCTCTCTCAAAAAAAGAAAGTCTTTAAAAAAATGGATGGGGGGATGACTGGATGGCTCAGTCAGTTGAGCATCCAACTCTTGATTTTGGCTCAGGTCATGACCTCAAGGTCATGATCTCAAGGTCATGATCTCAAGGCCATGAGATCAAGCCCCGCCTTGGGCTCCAAGCTCAGCAGACTGTCTGCTTGAGATTCTCTCTCTCTCTCCCTCACCCACAGCTCTTCCCCCAGTTCACACACACTCTTTCTCTCTTGCTCCCTCTCTCTCTAAAATAAAGAAAAAAAAATTTTTTTAAATAACAATAAGAATGGATGAGGGATCTGAGCAGAGATTTCACAAAAGAAGATATATTGATAGGAAATAAGAGCATGAAAATATTTAACATCATTTGTTATTAGGGAATTACAAAATAAAACAAGAATGAGATACCACTGCATACACATCAGAATGGCTGGAATAAGAAAAAATTTACAGTGCCAATTGTCAGAGAGGAGATGGAGCAACAAGAACTCTCATTCTTCACTGGTAGGAATGCAAATGGAACAGCCAATTTGGAAGACAGACTGACAATGTCTTACAGAGGTAAATATAGTCTTAGCATACAATCCAGCAATCTCACTCCAAGGGTATCTACCCACCTGATTTTAGAACTATGTCCACACCAAAACCAGCATGCCAATGTTCTAACAGTCTTATTCATAATTGCTAAAAAATTGGAAGCAACCAAGATGTCCTTAAATGGGTGAATGAATAAACAAACTGGAATATATTCATACATTGGAATATTATTCAATAATGGAAATGGGCTATCAAGCCATGCAAAGACACCAGTAAGTCTTAAATGTGTATCGCTAAGTGCGAGAAATCAGTCTGAAAAGGCTACATACTGTATTATTACAATTACATAACATGCTTGAAAAGGCAAAACTATAGAGACAGTTAAAAAGTCAGTGGTCTTGGGGCACCTGGGTGGCTCAGTCAGTTAAGGATCTGGACTCTTGATCTCAGCTCAGAGTCGTTGAGTTCAAGCCCTGCACTGGGCTTCATGCTGGGTCCAGAACCTACTTTAAAAAAAATAATAATAGTTTCTAGGAATTGGGGGAGAGTTAAATAGATGAACAGATGAAACACAGAATTTTTAGCATAATGTTTAATATATGTAAACTTTAAAAAAAATCATTTAGAAGCTCAGGGGAATCTTAGGATGAAATGCAGAATATTACAAATGTATGAAACAACCTTATTAAATAATGAAGAAAAATAGATGCTACCTAAGTGACTTGGGAAATGAAGAGACTGTACATGAGCTCTCTACTCTAGTTGATAAATCTAGTTCCACAGGGATATGGATATGGGTTAACAATTCAGATAGTGGTATACACACGTAGTGGACTGAGCAATTCGTGGACTGAGCAATTAAGTAAATGCAAGGCAGATGGAGTGAAGTTCACCACTGTTGGAGTAGATTATAGATAAGCCAGGGGAGGAGGCTAGAATGATCCATGTGGTAACTGATCAGCGTTGGAGATATCAGTATGAACTCTCAGCATATTACAGATACAGATGGCTAGATGTAAACACAGTTATAGATTAGGATATGCACATATATTTCCCTCCTCTGACAGCTGAGAGACCCATAGGCAACAGCACCCTTGTAGCAACAAGCATACCTGGAGCCCGATCTTGGTCTCTAATACTCTCCTCCAATAAAAGAAACCAGGGGTCCTCGGAGAAATGACTAATTCTAGGAATGGATCGGGAGAAGTACCAGATGAGCCTAGAATATCTTGTAGCGCCAGAAAATAAGAAAGTGCTCAAAGACAACAGCAGCAAGAACGAAATTCACAATGATGGAGTAGGTCAAAGGGACACAAGAGCAAACCGAATGAGTTTCCAGTGGCCAAATCTGGAAAAATTGGAGCAAACAAAATTAAGCAGTATTTTATTACAACCCAGACTATAAAATAAATCTCCATGAATCCATACTGATATAAATAAATAATTGAATAAATAAATACAAGGGCAAGAAGAGACAAATTTCCTGTTCAGAACTGCAAAATATATATATATGTGTGTGTGTAGATACTCTGCCATCAAGGAGGTGAAGCATATCTCCCCGTTCTTTAGGTGTGGGCAGCACATAATGACTTTCTTCCAAGGGCACATTATGGCTATGGCGGGGGGGGGGGGGGGGGANGGGGGGTGTAAGTAACTTCACAGGGAGGAAACCTGCCAAACACTACTTCAGCTAGGCAATAAAGGTCAGTACCAACCGTGATAAGTCAGTATATGCCCTTGGTAGGATGTGATGAGAACTGCAGTTTATTTCTGTGGTCTCCCTCTCAAAAATCCATAACCCCATTCTAATCATGAGAAAACCTTAGACAAATTCCAATGGAGAGACATTCTACAAAATACCTGACCAGGGCTCCTCAAAATTGCCAAGGTCATCAAAAACAAGGAAAGTGTGAGAAACAGCCACAGCCAAGAGTATCTTAAGGAGACATAACAACTAATGTGTGTGGTACTTTGGATGGATGCTAAAACAGAAAAAGGACATCTGGTCAAAACTAAAAAAAAAAAAACAAAAAAACAGGGGCATCTGGGTGGCACAGCGGTTAAGCATCTGCCTTCGGCTCAGGGCGTGATCCTGGCATTATGGGATCGAGCCCCGCATCAGGCTCTTCCGCTATGAGCCTGCTTCTTCCTCTCCCTCTCCCCCTGCTTGTGTTCCCTCTCTCGCTGGTTGTCTCTATCTCTGTCGAATAAATAAATAAAATCTTAAAAAAAAAAAAAAACTGTATAAAGCCTAGACTTGAGCTAATAACAATGTATCAGTATTGGTTCAGTAATTGTAACAAACATGCCATTCCAATATAACATGTTAATAATAGAGGAAACTGGATGTATGCTATACAGGAACTCTCTGTACCGTCTTCACAGTTTTTCTGTAAATCTAAAACCATTCTAAAACATAAAGTTCATTAAAACAAACAGAAATAAGCCATACATGGTAACAACTATATAAGTATTAGCTATAACGATGGTGGTAGCAGTATTCCTGAATCTGGAGAAGGCGGTGGGGGGATTTGCTAAGTGAGTCCTTTATGTTCTTCCTGTACAAATCCAGGTTCACAGGCCCAGAATAAGCCGTCACTGTACTAGCCACAAGCAACCACCACTCCCAAATCCTGTACCCCAAACTAGAACAGCACTGCCAATAGCTCTCTGGATTAACGCTGGTGACCTTCTAGGGAGAAGAAGCTCCTCCATTCCCACAATTAAAGGACAGGTCACCTATTACACCCTCCAAGGCTGACAAAATAAATAGATAAAAAGATTGGTGGAAACGTAAGTATTTCAATAAAGAGATGCTTTGTAATCGGAAGCATCTGACCAAAGGCCAAGGAACTGACCCTACAAAGCAGCTGCTAGATGACCTAAAAACCCCAGAAGTCAGAATAGTGGTTTGTTAAATGGTAGAAATCCCTGATGTATTGAGAGTGAAATATGGCTTATATTTCCCTTGCTTGAGGTCTTAAATCCTCTCTAAATGGAAAATCTCCCGTCAGGTTTATCCATACCAACCATGGGCCCTCTTCAGCTCTCCCCAAAATAAACAGGATCAACAGAGAGAATTGAGCCCTCATCTCCCGCCCAGCCTCAACACAACCGTGCTGCAGCCACATGTAAACCAAGGACGTGGGCAAAGGAGAGGAGCAAGCTGGATGTACAGCACTTCAAAGGTGCGTGCTGCTCGGGGAAGTGTAAAAAAGTCCCAGGGTTGCAATCACATTTCATTAATGAAACACAAATAAACAGGGACTATGCTTAATTTACAACAGGAGTTTCCAGACACTAATCTTCCCCATGCCTGGCTGGGCAGGAGAGTGTTGTTTTGTTCATAACACACCTTCAGAGTGAAAGGTGAGACACAAAGTAGCATCTTAAATGCAGCGGGCTTCTGGGGACTCCAACTAAGAAAACCACCCGAGTTTTTCCCGGGTACTATTGCTTTAAGAGTGGCGACAGTGCCCTCTAGTGGGAGAGAAAGGGCCCTGCATGCAGGGTGGAAACCTGTGCCCATCACCACAGGTTCCTCTCAGGTACCGCGTAGTTGGTTCCTGCTTTCTGTTTTCTCCTTTTCATAATCCTAGTGGTGTTCCAAGAGAATCGTCTACCCACATAGCACAAGAAAATTCCTAGGGGAAATGAATTGATCCATTTTCAGGTAGACTGCCCCAGGTTCAGCTTCTCTTCTGATTGGCGTCTGCCTGGATTTCTCAACACCGAAAACACCACCGACTGCAGATCCCAGAGCTGACATCTCCTCGCCACTAACAAAGATCAAGCCAACTCATTAAGCCAGCAGTAAAGGTGGTAAAGAACACACCCAACTGGGGGGAAAATGGCCCATTTCCAGGGGGCCCACCTTTGGATAAACACCAGAAAGGGGAAGACTTCCTGATTTCAACAAACCATTCTCTCAGACATAGGAAAATGAGAAGCAAAGGGGCTCAGAGTCCATGCCCTGATTCAGAATATGACTGTCCCCATCTAGGTCACCTCATGAGAAGGCAAAATAAAGTCACTCAAAGAAAGCCATGTTTATTGTTTTAAACAAAATACAGTTTTTTAATTTAAAATTTAGCAACACAGAACGAGCTATACCAACAATAAAACAAAAAATCTGACTTGAAAAAGTAGGAATGGACCGCCTTCCCTGGACTCATTCCATGTTTTATTGAAAAGAAGGAGGGCTATGACTGATTGAAATCCCCTCCCACAGTTTGTTGGCCAGAAGCAGCCATTTGGTCTCATATGTGCACATAGGCGGATGAGGCCCTGAGGTGGGAGCAATTCTAGGGGCTGAGCTGTCTCCCGGGGACTCACAGGTACTCCCTACCCAGCCCATATGTATTTGGAGCCCTGGGAAGCAGAAATGGAGTGCCTGGCTTAGTTGAAGTCATTCTGGCAGCGAAAAGGGAAGGACAGAGCATTAGCAGTGTCCTTCAAGTACAGGCAAATGCACAACATGCAAATAGGCATACCCACAAGAAACAATACCCACAACTGTATTCAAAGGGATGCAAACTAAAGGGGTGATGCTGCCTCATCTTCCACCCATCAGATCGGCAAAATGGAAAAGAATGACCCATCCATACCGAAGAAGATCTAAGGAAAAAGACACCAGGAACCACGAGATTTTCAAAACAAAAATGCTTTCCCCATTTCTGGAAACCAGATGCATCCCCTTAAAAAATGTGCTCACCGTAGTAACATCCAGTAATTCCCTTTTGGGAATTCTAAAGAAAGCTTTGAGCAAGCTTTCCCAACACGAAGCTCTTTTTCTCAAAAGTTTATGAAAGATCGCATAAAAGGACTTAAACTTTCAGCTTCAGAGAAATAAGAAAATGAAGACACAATTCAACTGCTAAAATGCATCCAAGAATTAGGGAACATGATGAGGAAAGCTCTGGATCTTTTCCTCACTTGTCCAGGGGACGTGGTCTTTGGCTAATCCACGATTGGAAACCTCTGCTCAGAGCTCAGAATAATTTGTCTTGTTTCTAGCTGGTTTCAGGAGTTGGAATCCTATACAAGTATTTTGTTTCCAATGTAAACATTTCTGGTCTGCTGGGGTCTTTTGTTTCTGCCAGAGGCCACAGTCAGGATCCTCAGCAGATGTGCCCCCCTCAGCACGGGCTGCTCCAAGCCTCAGGCTCAGCCCCGAGAAACCCACAGATGCTTCATTCTTGGCATTCTCAAAGCCTTGGGGGGCACTTCAGAATCTAAGAGAGCCTATCCTCGCCTAGTACGGTGCTTTATAAACAAGCCCGACCCTTTCATCCAGAGGAGCTCCACAAACGTGTGATGTGCAAAAGTCACACACCTCATCACACCTGCCGGAGCATGCTTAGAAGCTGCTTCTTTGTGATAAATATTTGCACCACGTCTTAAATAACCTGGACAGTAATGAGCCATTGTTAAGGCGATGGCTGTCGGGCTCTTCCAGGATGCATCAGCTGTGCCCTTGGAAAAGCAAAAAGCTAGAAGACCAAGTAAACACTGAAGACATGACAATGACAAAAAGACATGAATAATAAATGCCTTCGAAAATATGATCTTCCAGGGAGACTTTATTTACACACTCAGCCATTTTTCGCTCTTTCTCTGGCTCTCAAAGGGGATTTAATCCCTTTGACAATTTTTCACTCAGAAAAAGACTAACAAACCCACGTTGAGGAGGGAAATATTGTCCCATTAATCAGGTGCAGGAAGCCTCATAAATCATGATGAATCTAAATTTCTACCTTGAGTAGCCAAGTGGAAGGAGCACTAAAGTGGGAGTCAGGAAACCTGGATCCTTGTGACCTTGCATCTCAAAAACAGGCTCTGCGACCTTGGGGCTCAGTTGCCTTTCTGGGTTTTGAATTCATTCTGTGTTTAAAAAAAAAAAAATGTCTGGGATCCTTTAGACAGTGAATATGGGATAATAACTGTAGCAGAGCTGGCACTCCATCACATTCCCTCAGCCTTTATTTCGGAGCCCGCGGACCTGACTCGGACAGCCAGCCGCTGCATCTCCTCGCCTGAGGCTCTCTGGCCAGCAGACCCTCCACCTTCCCCGGTAACTTGGAAGTGCTTGTGCTGCACGACATCCCAGACATTCCCAGTGGGATTAAGCTCCAAGTGCCACAAGGATTGATAGCTTGACAATACAACTTCCTCCCCTATCTCACTCTCCACTCCCCCACCGGTGTTTCCTGGGATCATCTCTCCTATAAATTATGTGCCCTGGAATCCTTGTCTCAGCTTCTGCTTCTGTGGGAACTCAAACTAGGATGGGGAGTTATATGCCTTTCTATCGGGGGCTTAGTCTTTTTAAATGGCCTGTCTTTATGTGGTTAATCTTTCCTTGTGATGTAGGAAATAGGCAATTTTCTCCAGTAGGCTGACTGGAGTGTAAACTTTGAAAGTAACGCAGCTTGCCATTACTGTCTCCCTGCTAATATCTCAAGGCAGCTCGTCCCGGCTTCTCCTGAGTCCTAGAATCCCCAGCGAAGGCAGAGACAGCCAGCTAAATGCATCTCCTCTCTCGGCAGCAGAACTGAGGGCCACGAGACCACGTCCTGTAGGAGAGGGTTTACCAACGTGTTACTGCACACTCAGAAAGGGGCTCGAAGGCCAGCAACGTCAGGTCGTGAAGCAGGCTGAGTGGCAGTTGTGCCTGAAGCTTCGAGGCCCAGGCACTCCTTTTCAGAGTCCAAGTGGTTGAAATATCAGGGCTACAGCTGGGCATGGAACAGAAGTGCAGAGAGGCCTAGCTCCTCGGGGACCTAGACCACCTATAGCGTGGCAGCGACCGGCCAAGACCTGCTGAGGTATCCACTTCTGGGTCCTTGCCCACTGCACATCTGGGCTACCCTGAGGGCATCTCTGGAGGGATGCTTGCACCCAGTCTGAGGTGCTGTAGTTGTCCCCATCCAGATAGAACAGAGGTGGGAACCAAGCCGTGAGCACACCCAGTTTGTGCACCTGGCTGCGTTTCACCAGGCCCAGCGCTGCATGGGCCATGCTCCCTGGCAACCTGCCGCACCCCAGCCAGCAGTACAGCTTTCCGTGGCAGGCTGCAAGAAACAGGCCCTATCCACAGAAAGGCTGAGATCACAAAGATGGGATGAAGGAAGAATATGCTAGAACTTCAAGGAAATACCAGGACGGGAGTTGTGAATGATCCAACGGAAAAAGGCAACTAAGAGGGAATAGTCTGCATAGACGAGACAAGATGAAACCCCCACACTCACGGATCTCACATCACCAAAGGCAGAGCTAACCTGATAGATCACTGTTGGCTTTACCTGACACCTTTAAAGAAGAGAGTGAGCAGGAATAAAAGAGAGAAGGTAAAAGGAAAGTTGGCGTCAACTTAAAAGAATTGCCCTTCACACCAAAGCACTCCATGTCACAGCCAGCCCACCAGCGTGGTGACTGGAGAAGAGACCCTTACAGGCAACATAAAGAGGCTCTTAAATGGGGATAGAAAATGTGACCTTCAGTCCTAGACGATCTTAGAGGTCATCTAGCCCAGTCTCCTCATCCTGCAGAGGGGGAAGGGCAATTGAGAAACATGTAGGCTTTACCTGCGTCACACTGAAGCCTCCATTCTCCTCAACAGAGCTCTTCCCAGCACCACTGCTGGACAGAGCAGACTCACGTCATCTTCATGCCCTAGGGAGGGCCCCTGATTTAAGAATGTCACCCTATCACGGGGCACCTGGGTGGCTTAGTCGGTTATATGTCTGCCTTCAGCTCAGGTTATGATCCCAGGGTCCTGGGATCGAGCCCCACATGGGCTCCCTGTTCAGTGGGGAGCCTGCTTCTCCCTCTCCCTCTGCCCCCCACCAATCTCTCTCTCTCCCTGCACTCTCTAATAAATAAATAAAATCTTTAAAAAAAAAAAAAAAGAATGTCACCGTATCATCCAGGAAATGTCACCCAACATACCAAACACCTCCTAAAAATCCTCTCTTGCTTACAGATCTGCTTATAAACTAATAGGAAATGCCAGACTCCCAGGGAATATACTCCTTCCTACTGCACTAGACAGTCACCTTCACGTATGAGCCTTTCCTTCTACATGTCTGGACACGGCAGACAGAGACCAGCGATGACCTCCTGCTTCTCACTTTACTTAGCTAAATGGCATGTGAAGGCAAAATGCTGCATGTTTGTCTTTGAAACCAAAATGATTTGACTATTATGTGTCAGGCACATAGCACAGGATGAAAAAGATTCAGGCCCCAGGACCCCACATACCAGAAAAGCAGAGAGTATAACCTACAATATCTTGGCCATTTAGTGAATGATCACCAGGCACCACACACTGTGCTCCAAAATTTTACATGAATTATCTATTGGATTCTTGCCTCGACACTGTAAGGCAGGCACTGCTATTCCCATTCCACAGATGAAGAAACTGAGGCTTAGAAAAGACCATCAACTATGGATACAAACTAGTAAATGGGAGAATCTGGGGATAAAAGTCTGCCTGGTTCCAAGCCTTTGCTATCCCACCTCCCAAATAAATACATATTTTTATTCATTTAGGTAATCCCCACCTTGGAGCAGAACACACTTAAGGTGGTGATATATGGAAAAATAGAAAAGCTATATTAGAAAGAGCTTGGGGGATTAGGGAGGGTTTATGAGAGAGAGGACAAGTTATGGCTTGGCTGCCACTGAGCCCCCTGGGGATAGGAGACATGCTGCGGAAGAGAAAGAATGACATACTTTCCTGTGGCTCAGTAGAAAGCCAGCATCAGCAACCTTAAAACACACATGGGGCCTAGTGCCGCCCAAGAAAATGTACTTCACAAAAAAAGAGCATTGCAATTTCCCAGCATTTGTTTATACATTGTGGGAGTGTCTGAATTCTCTCTAAGGGAAGGGAGAGGAAGCCAATAACAAAGAGAAAGAAATTGAAAAATATATATATTGGGGGGAAAATTAAGCATATTTGCCTGAAAGCAGAAACCTATTTGCTCAAAAGGAGGGAAAAAATGAAATGCAAAAATGAAACCCAGAAAGAAAAGAAACTCCTCGAGGGCCTCACAACCCTCCCATCTGAATTCTCAGACCACTCTCTCTTCCCATGATGAGCAGTTGAAATTTCTGCAACCCAAGCAGTATGTAAGTATGTTACTTACATACCAAAGAAATGCCTTTCAGAAGAAAAGAAATGTTGAAGAAAGAAACATTCCCATTCACAGTCTCTTGAGGACGTCAGGGGTTGGCCTCAAGGGCTTGATGAGGACACAGACGTACGGAGCATAATGCCAAGACCCACTCTGTGCAGCCGGAGACACAAATGTGGCTTGTTTTACCAGAAACACAATGTTGCATTTGTTGTATTCATTTATACATTACTGAGCATACGCCACCATGAAGTAAGAGGCAAACACGAATGCCCCATGCTCCTTGTTCAGCTCACAAATAACTGGACTACCAGGCAGCGTGTACTTACTGATAAGACAGGTATAAACAACAACATTCCAAATGAGGGAACAATGGGGAAAGAGCTCCAATTAGATGAGACTTTCTGGGAGACACGGTACTCAGGACATCAGGCTCTGAAGGGTACAGAGAGATGATGACAGATCAAGACAAGGGGCTTCGAAAGAGCGAATACACACAGGAGCAGAGAATCAACACTGAGCACAGGCAGGAGATGAAGCGGCAAATTCTCAGTCATTCATTCAGCAAGAATTGAAACATGTACCAAGTACCTCCTAGGGGCTAGACACTGCCGCACATGCTTGGAAGACAGCACCATGGACAAAACAAACACCCCAGTCTCGTGGAGCTTACATTCTAGCTGAGGGAAGACGGACGATAAACAGATGAAATAAGTAAATTAAGAGGTGTAAGGACTATAAAGAAAAACCAAGCACGGAGGAGGACATGGAATGCTCGGTAGGGGTGAAGTGTGGTTGCAATTGGTTGGTCTAAGAACACAGATAGTCTTGAATAAGAGGTGAGGCGTTTGAACTTGATTTGATACACACTGAAGAAGCAAGGGGGGTTTTCTGAGAAAATGCTTGTAAAAGACTGGCGGTAACAGTCGGTGGTCAGGGGAAGTTAGCTGCTGGTGGCGGCAGTTAATCTGGGACGAAATTGAGGATACTAAATTTGCAGCAGCACATGGGATCATTGGACATAGCACAGGAAGTACAGAAGCACGTAGCAGTGATAGCAAGGAAGAGCCTAGAAGGTGCATTTCACGGCAACTGGTCTCACTAGCTACTTCCCAAAAGGGTTCTCCCAGGAAAGAAATTTGGGAATGAGGCACGCAACGGCCCAACCCCACCTGGCAGCATAGTAAAGGTTCTGGGCTGTCCTGTGGTTAAACCAACAAACAGAACCATATTTAATTCTGTCGAAATCAGCATTTTGCATTCTTTTCCTGACCAATTCATTTTTTAGGGGTTGCAGGGAGGCAGAATACTGGGTAAAACCTGGCAGGATAAACGTCGTGGAATGTTGATCAAGAGGGAAAGTAATAAGACCCTGTACCTTGGAAGCAGAGGATGGATTTCCAAAAGAAAGAGGAACAGCTGACTGACAGGCCGGGGCAACCAAGTACTTGACTGGGAGTGGAGGGGCGTGCGGGAAGGAGGGCGCAGGGGAGGAGCCGTGAGAGTCAGAGAGGACAGGATGCCAAGATGCCACTAAGGGAATCCTCCAGAACATCTCCATCAAAAGGCGAGCCACCTTCTGGGAAGGTACAATGAATGCTAACTCACTTCCTCTGAAAGCCTCCCACCTGACAGCAATAAGAACGAGGAATTAAGAAAGGGATAATCTTCCTTTTATAAAAAGAGAAGTTACGGCATTAGACGGGCAGCATGCTCGATCAGCCCCGCAATCAATCCTGAGGGGATGGGAAAGGATGGCAAATTTTGAAGCAACAAGAAGAGGAGAAAAGTGTGGTTTCGAATTAAGCCTCATTTAATCAGGCTAGGAATGTAAAGAACATCTTAAATCATTAATCTCGAAAAGCCCATCTTGTCCACTGATGCAGATGTGTATGATTCAAGCATCTCTTTTCCTCAGCAGCTCTGCAGTTTGTATTTACTAAATTACCTTCCACCTTTTAGATGGCCATATGTTCTTAAAAAGCAAAGACCTAGGACGCTATTTATGTTTATTGCCCAAGTTGGCTTAGAGAACCAACAGGTACGGGCCAGACCATCAATGTCACCTCCGACTCAGAGACCTAATTTGTAAATTAATCTCTTGTAAATCCACAGTGGAAAAAAAAAAAACCACACAAAAACTTAGACCTAACATAAATTTCTGATTCCACTACTCAGGAAAATGCACTGAGAAAACAGAAGATGACTTACACATGTTACAATTTTAAAGCCCCTATTAAACTGTCACGTGAAATTTACCTCATTTTTCAACATATATAGAATTTACTTGCTAGCTCATAAATGGCATCAATTCTATGACATCATGACAACAGTATTCAGGCAGATATATCCATTTAAACAGCCTTGTGGTCCTGAATCAACGTGAGTTTCAAGTCACTAATTATTACCATAATTTTAAGAGAACACCACACCTGAATAGTATTTTGACGCAGAGGTATTCCGAAGACCTGTGCTGCTCCCACAGTACTGTGGGGGACTCGAGTCAAGCTGCAGCTTCTGATTCGGAAGGTCTGAGGGGAGGCCTGGGACCCCACGTTTCTAACCTGCTCCCTATTGATGCCCATGCAGCTGGTACATATCCCCACTCTTTCAAGGAGCAAAGCAATAAACCATCTTCCTGAAGCTTAAGTGAGGGCAATGTGGTTTGATGAGTGAAGCTGGGTGAAAGCGACTGAGTCGTTTTTTTAGTTTGCCTGATGATTCCTGCTAGACCTTCTGGATAAACACTGCCACCCCTTTGGAAAGACCTGGAAAGCTCAGATTCTAAAATCATAGGTGCAAAATGAAAAACAGCAAATACAAAGGGAAAATATGACATTGTAATAATAGTATAGTTTTGGTGCAAGGCTCTCTGAGCTGCTAAAAATAATAACGGAGGAAGGGAGTTTTTAGGTGGGCGTGATCTGAGGTCCCAAATTTGGATTTTTATAAAAACCCAGCTGATTCTTAGGAGCACACATGTTCTAGACAAGTTACTGCAAGGTAAGTATTCTTCTCATTTTGCAAGAAAGAAACTGGAAACTCAGGAGATGCCCAAGTCCACCCAACTCATGACATAGCTAAGATTCAAACCTAGGAGGTCTTCTGGCACCAAGTAAGGAGCCCTTTCCTCTAAATTACACAGCCTGCCAGGGAGATGCCCAACCTGTTGTTGGTACCTATGTTTGAGAAAATCATCGATGCCAAATTTTCAAGAACTACAGTATTAGGAACTACAGAGGAGTTCGGTCAACCAAAGTGGGCATGGGGAGGAAAGAGGTGTAAGGTACTTATTGAAAGAAGTGGGGATCACTAGGAGCCGGCACAGGCTCACGGTCCGGACGGAGTGCAGGCTCCACCAGGGAAGGGGGTTCTGTCCCCGTTTTCTTCACTGCAGACGGCCAGCTCCTAGAACAGTGCCTAGTCCACAACAGGTGCTTAATAAAGAGGTGCTCTGTGATTGAACAAATGATGAACAGGAACAGGCCAACATATTCCAACATTTATGGAGCTACTGAGTTCTTAGGAGAAGCCAAGCACTATAGATACAAACTAACACACAGTCCCTGGCTGCAAGCAGTCAACATCTATTCTCCTAATTAATACTTCGGAAAGAAAGTTATGGTTTCTTGCTTATGTGACATTTGATGTTCCGATTGCTCCTTCCTCCTCCCATTTCCTTGAGCTCTGGTCAGACTTTTTGCCTTCCTTAGGGGAAAGAAGCAATGCTTACCCGCCTCTCTCGTTCTGAGCCCAGTAGCCTACTGTTATCCCCAGCCCCCATTTCTTAATGAGGTATCAAATGAAGTGGCAAAAACATGGGCTCTCAAGTTTTAAAAACCTGGTTCGTTTACTGAGCACTTACATGTGGCGGACGCTGCTCTGAGACATTATTGGCATCCATCGTTCAGTTCTCATAGCAACCGTGTGAGGTGGCATTATACAATTTTGCAGATGAGGGGACTGAGTCCAGAAAGTGACTTGCCCAAGGTCAACCAGCGAGGAGGTGGCCAACAACTTAAAACCTGGGCAGTCTGCCTCCAGAGCCCACTCTCCCAACCATAACTCTGACTGCCTCTCCAGGTGACGACCTCAAGGACCCCACAGTCCTCAGCACACGCCAGAGTCAATGACATCTTCTTGGGCATGTGTTTGGCACCTCGGACTGTGTGGCAATAATCCCACCTGCTTTAGTAGTTAAGACAGCCTCTATTTCTTTTCAAACCAAAGCTGCATATTGCTATTAGATAACTGTCCTCCCAAGTTCTTACCTCAACCTGAGAGTGCCACGGTGTAATTTACTGAATTGACAGAAAAATGTTTATGGATCCTCCAACATACAGAGGCAAGAAATAGAGGAAAAAAAAAAAAAACCCACAGCATCTGATATTATATTCCAATGGAACTGTTCAATTTATTTGTTTTTCATATGTTTTAAGTCCTCTTCTTGGATATAACCTTTTATCAGAGGAAAAATGGGTGCTGAGTCTGTCTGTTATACATCCATGTCTGAACACTCTGGTTGCAAAAACACACACATGGATACAAACACACACACACAGCTTGGTAAGAAGTCCAGATTGGGTCCTGGACAAGTACCTCTGTGATCACCTAACAAGGCTTTGACAAGTCAGTTTGCTAACGGACCATCAAGCACCTGGAGAGGAACTACGTGTTCTTTCTACAATCACTGTAAAAATTCTCCTCTTTTTAAGGACAGAAGACAAGTCAGTGGTAAAGAGATTACTTTTTAAATAAATCTAAAGTTAGTTTTAAACCCTTTCCTGCCAAGATCCATTTCATTAAGTGCAAAAATAGGTTCCTTCTCACGGCCCAGAAAGCCTACCATAAGGGTAAACAGGCTAAGTTGAATTTTCCTAAAAACTTGTTTTAAAAAATATCACGACACACTAGCTTAGGCATCTAATTTCCTCCTGATAAGAAAGTAATCCCTCCTTCTCCCTTTCTCTGCTCTGTCTGCAGGCCAACATTTTCAAACAGAACAAAACCAAAGGACTAGAAGACACAGCGCACCCAGGTCTGACGCGCCACGAGAACGGACCCGACGTAGCTAACAGCGATGTGGTCCGGAAGCCGACGCAAGATTTAGAAGAAAAAGAGTCAGGTGTGTAAGACGGGGAAGCGTGCCCTCTACCAGCTGGTTCTGCCCATTGCACTCCCTGGGCCGCCAAAGCTGGCTGCTCCCTCACTGGTGGAAAAGGCCTGAAACATGCTTCTTCCCTGTCTTTAGAAAGGCTATGAGTTCTCTGATAAAAGGTACTTAAGGTCCTTCTCAGTGTTTGTTCCCATTCTACTTATCTCCTGGAGGCAGAGATGGCTAACCCATTCCCCTTCTTTCGCTTAGCAGCAAATCTTGCACCCCACCCCGTTCGAGGCTACGCCATCGCCCCCCCTTGCAGCTGTGGGTGGCCGTACGTCCTAACTCTGAGGGCAGCCATGTGACTTGGGAGTGCCAGGTGCCACCACACCTCATGAAAAGGAGGCTGCCTTCCCTCCACTTCCTCCTGGCCAGTGGTAGCAGCGACACACCAACTGTGACCACGTGCACACGGACAACACCCCAGGAGATGGTGGAGCCCCAAGACAAAAGAGACCGGTGTCCTGGGAAGACATCTTGAAGCCGAGCTAACTACCCTTTCTAAATACTCAGCTATGTGAGTATTGTATGTGATTTAATTGTCACTGTTTGTTGTGTTTTTTTTTAATCCCTTTGTGACAATAGCTTAGCTTCTTGCGTAACAAATTCACTATCCCAGACTCCTGTCCCAACAAAGATGGAATCTGCTCACCCTTCTCCACATTCCCTCCCGTCTCCATGTCTGTGCTTTAGTGACACCTGCCTGTTGTGGGGTGTCCTCTTCCAGACTAAATGGGTTCACTCTCTAAGGCCCAGGCGTTAAATGATACCCGTTCCTCAGAAATTCTGTTGCCCTTTTAATCTAAAACTTAGGCTCCCTGGAAAGATCTCTGTCTCACGAGTGTATTCCTTCATGTCTTCAAGGGAGGGGCAAGCAGTATTCAAAAAGTCTAAGATGCTGCACTGCGCCTCTCACGAAGACTTGAAGGAATATATCCTTAAACTGGTTGTCAGGAAGAGACAAAAGCACATGCTCAAATACCGAGCACAATGAAGATACTCAAATACCAAGCACAATGAAGATGCCCAAATACCAAGCACAATGAAGATACTCAAATACCGAGCACAATGAAGATACTCAAACAATTTTGCTTGTTCCTTTCATTTCCGGAGAGGAGGAGCTATCCATGTTCTTTATTTCCCCCAAAACTTCGTTTTAGAACGGGGCATATACCAGAGATTTTAATAAATACTTTAAATCACAAAAATACCCAAGTGGGGTTTTTTTAGGCTTTTTTGGTATAAGCAAATATGATGTTGACCATCTGCACAGAAGGCAAGCTTCAGTCTTTCACACTTAAAAAAAAAAAAAAACCACAGGCTATCAGGGCGCCTGGGTGGCTCAGTCAGTTAAGTGTCCGACTCTTGGTTTCAGCTCAGGTCGTGATATCAGAGTTGTAAGATTGAGCCCCGTGTCGGGCTTTGGGCTCGGCGTGAAGTCTGCTTGAGTTTCTCTCTCTCTCTCCCTCTGCCCCTTCTGCTCGTGCTCTCTCTCTCTCGTTCTCTCTCTCTCAAATAAATAAACCTCTAAGAAAACACACTCACACACATGCTTTTGTTAGATCTTGACTCCCCTCCTCCAACCTGGATTCTGTAGGACTTCAAGTGACTTGAACACAAGCCCTCCAGGGGCCACGGGGGTACCTCAGAGCTGTGGCTTGCTTCAGGGATTGGCTGTAAGGAATATCAGACTCCCTCAGTTTGGCATGCCAGTGGTTGGACCACCTCTCAACCTGTCTCAAGAGAGACAGGTAGATGGACATCCACGCTCACTTCTTCCCTGAGTTATAGACAGGAGAAACTCTCTTCAATCTGGGAATGGCCCAGCTCTTAGAACTTGTCTTGATCCATTGCAGAAATTCCTTGGCTATGTGAGTTGTCTCTATAATCCAGCATTATAAAAAAGACCACACTGGCCAATAAAAATGTGCTTTCGGTCTGCCACAAAGGAGACGGGCATGTCCCTGGTGGCAGCTCAGAGACAGAGCTGCCAGGGATATCGCAGCATGCGGCAATGCAACCAACTCTCCAGGCTACAAAAAGTGTCCTTTAACCATCCCTGCATGCATCCCGATGAACTCAAATCATTATTTCAAGAAATACTTATTCGGTACCTACTACAGGCAAGTCACAGAAGATACAGTAAGAAATAAGACAAAGACTTGAGGTTTTTAAAGTTCTATACGAGAGGCAGAAATAAACAGGTTGTTTTAATATAATCTCATAAACATTAGGTTAAGGAAGTGTGAGAGTTCTGGGAGTGGCTGGAGAGGAGGACAGAAAGGTAAGCGGGGGCGGGGGGGGGCACCTGGTCCCCAGGGGCAGCAGGGATGAACCCAATCCCCATCAGACTCCAGGGCGGTGTGGAGCACTGCAAGGGCTGCCAAAAGTACAAGGGGCATGAATCGCCCGTGGTGTTAATGAAATACCCTGTAAATGCCAAACAGGCAGAAGGCAAAACTTCTCTCTCCTCAAGAGATCTTGATTCCTGCTTCCACGGAGCATCTGATTAATTCCTTTCACCATCAAAATCAATAAGAGCTGAGACAAGAGACACGCGGGGGAAGCATCCGTTTCTGCAGTCAGAAAACCAAAATTAGACCAATTACATTGTTCAAGAGCCTAGATTTCGTGGTGAGAGGCACCATATGAATAAACCAATGATTGATAGATACATCTAACACGAGCACTGAGCAAAGCAGTGAGGAGGTAAAGAGTTTCTCTTGTTTGGGAATAGCTTTTGGTTTTATCACAGGTGGGGACTCAGATCTTATTCACATGCTACTCCCATCCTCTGCTGCTTTGAACTTCCTCTGTCACTGGGAAAGAGACATGCATGGAATTTCAGAGTTAAAATCTTAGAGATCATCTAGCCAGTTACTCGTTTTACGGGTAAAGATGCCGAGGTTCAGAGAAGATAAATGCCTTGCCCTGCTGGTTATTGACAAAACCAGAATTAGAACTCCAGTCCTGAACTCAGCTGAGTGCTTGTCCCACTAATCCCTGGTGAGCCTAGAAACCTGCACCAGACAAGTATTTATTTGAGGAAGATTATGATTTGCTTAGAGACCTGATTTTCCTTCAATACCCCTCTCTCTCTGAGAATCTGTGTCACCAAACATAGCTATCAGGGCAAAAGCTGTAGCTATTTAAAAGTTTTCAGCCTGGCTTGTTACAGGGATGAAGGCCAAGGCACAAATGTGCAAAAAGAGAAAAAGAAGCCATTGTCACCAAAAGAGGGTGTTTCCCAAGTTCACAGTATATGTGCATGTGAGGGTGTGTGTTTGTATGTGTCCCTGCATGTTTCGACATGTATATATATGTATGTGTAAGGAGGAGTGCTGTGTACGTGCGTATGTGTGTCTGAGAGTTGTGAGTATGTGCGTACATGTTTGGGAGGGTCTTGTTTGTGGATGTGTATGGACGTGTCTTTGCCCATTACGGCTGCTATAACAGAGCACCACAGACTGTGTAGCTTCTAAACAACAGAAATTTATATTTCACCATTCTGGAGGCGGGGAGGTCCAAGATCAAGGTTGCCAGCATCTTCAATGTCTGGTGAGAACTGGTTCATAGACAGCTGTCCTTTTGCTGTGCCCCACACGGTGGAAGGGACTAGGGAGCTCTTTTCTGAGCCCACAAATCCCATTCGTGAGGGCTCCACTCATGATCTAACCACCTTCCAAAGCTCCCCCTCCCACCTTCCATCACACTGGGTGTTAAGATGTAACATGAATTTGGGGAGGGGGTACAAACATCCAGTCTAAAGAAGTATCATATATGTGTGTGCATGTGTTTGTGAATGTGACTGTGTGTATATGTGCGTGTATATTTATACATTTTTTAAAATCTACCTTATATTTATGGGGGGTAGGAAGAGAATAGAATCTTCAAAAACTGCTCTGAACTGCCTTTACAAAGTTATGCATCTATCTCAAGAGAGAGTTACTGGGGGGGTCACTGGTCTGGCAGCCCTTTTTAATGTCTGGTGGACAGAAAAAGGCACTGTACTACAGTTCTAAAGAGTAAACGGAAGCCTGAACAACGCATATAAGAAGCTTGGCATACCAAGTCAAAAATACTCAGGAGATTTCACTTCTGTCCATATTAGACAGAAATCATGCAAATACTTGTTGAGGTGAGCACGGAAATTCTATTCAGAAGGCTGTTCGTACCTGCACATAATGACCCACTGGGGAGGTGCTCGAGAAGAGCATTAGAGGGGCAAGGCGCAAGGACCCAAGCATCAACTCTGGCCGTATGGCTAATGCTGCCTCTTTTAAACACTGGCCTGGAATCATGCAATTGTTTGAACTTCCTGGCTGGCCTCATCATGACCTCAGGAAATGGCCTACACTGTGTCCTCAGGAAGAAACTTGCAGGACACATCACTGCTAGGACACTCTGCTGTATCACCCCGCTAACGCACTAACAGTTCAATGCACTTGTCTTCCTAAGGGCCAGGTACCTGCCCTTTACAAGTCCTTCTGAAAATGATGTTACCTTTTCTCACATTTAAAAAAAATGGGTGACATTTTTTCAATTAGCATTTTTTTTTTTTTTGACATTCTGACACCGTGATCTTCTTCATTAGACTGTAAGATCTTTGACAGCAAGGACCATGCTTTTTTTCTTATATCCCCAAGACCTGGCATGGTGCATGGCATATGTTTAAGTGAATGGAGATACTTCTTAATATATGTCTGAGGAGCATGGAGACTGAACTTTGACCACAAAAGAATGAAGATTTGTTCTTAAGATGATGCAACAGCATTTAGGTAAGTCTCCCAAGTCACTTAACTACAGGCCGATACACTGAGCTACTTGCTAAAAGCTTAACAAGGAGTGTCTGGGGCAAGGATTTGAGGAAGACTTCCTTGGGACACCAGTGAATTCAGAGTCACAAGCGGCTGAAAGCAAGAAGAGCATATTTAAATAGACATTTCCTGCTGAACCAGACAAGCATTTGGCTTTGGCTACAGGATTAAATCCCTTAGAAGGATCTCCAGCCTAGCGATTCACCATCTTGAAACCCACGACAACCCACATTTTCTCTTGGCATGGGCATGGCCTCAACTTAATGAGAAAGGTAGCCAGTAATGCCTCTGGCTCAAATACTGAAGATTACACATAAAGGATTATTAAATCAAAATCTTCTGAGCTCATGGGGGAGGGGGGAAATTCTGCTATACTGGAAGTTTCTACTTTAAGCAAAATATCCTGAACTTTCATTGCAATTGTTTGGATCTTATCTCAATCCATTTCGTACTTTTGGACCATCAACACCCGCCTCCTAGGAATGTGTTTCTACCAACACACTTCAGCTGTGGAGCATGTTCAGTTAGAACAAGTTAAAGGAAGTCTTGTTGTGCACATGCACCTGGCCACTGGACCCCGAGAACTCTTCCAGACACCAGCTCTACAAAGCAGCCAACAACTGCAGGTACCTAAAAAGGGGGGTAGGAATCTCTGCGAACACTCAGGCTTCCCTGAAAGACGTAACCTAATAGAACTGACCAACTCTGCAGAGTTTTCTGCCAGGGAGTCATGTGGCCTAGCAGTCACCTCCTCTCTGCATGAACACGCAGGCTAGCGGCACGGAGGGCGGCAGGGGACAGGCTCCCTGGCAGGCAACCCTGACTTTCAGTCCTTCCTCTGTCTTCTTGGTTGTACAGTCTTGACCAAGGTGCGAACCAATCTGAGTTTTGGCTTTTTAATAAAAGAAAGTAGCTAAAAATATCAACTTCATGAGCTACTGTAAAGATTAAATGAGATGCTGTTGTTCAAGCCCCAAGAGCTGCCTCTGACACCGGGTAAATGATGGCTAGGATGACAACGAGGATATGGACGAGAACTGCCATTTCTGAGCCCTACAGATTCAGCACACTTTGGGGGAAAAAATCTCACCAAAGGGTTTGTGACAGAGTCTGCAATTCCAAATCATCCTCACCAACGGAGTGAAGACACAACTTCCCAAATATTTCAAACCTTTTCTAAACAACAATAAAAAGGTTCCCGGAATTGGTAGGCACAAAAGACGTCACAGAATTTTGGAGTCAAATGCTTCCCCAGCTTTGATACTTAACCAACTGCGAAAGTTATTTATTACCCAGCATCTTCTGGGTCCTCTTCATCTAAAAGAAATACTTCACACACACACACACTCTCTCTGGTGAATAGTCCCCTGGAGGACTTTTTTTTTCTGAATTAGCTTAGGAATCTCTACACATAATCACAGAAGATACTACTTAATAAGACTAAAATTGAGTTTGTCAAAGATGACTAGATAATATATTATAGACTGCAAATTTAGCACTAATTTCGAAACCCTCACACATTAGCGAGTCCTACAAATTCATTTATTTGTAAACTGTACATCAAGGAACAAAGCATCTATTGACAGCAAAGCTATTTTGGAGAAAATTTGCCTCCCCACAGAAATAAATGTATTTAAAACAGCTATTGACCAGGCTCCCGGCATTTAGGAAACCTTCTGAATTTGGATTCTGAAAGTGCATTTATAAGTGGCCTGTAGCTGTCTCTTTTTATTACCTATTTTCAATGAAGGATATGAACTTCTAAAACAGAGCACCTGTGTTAAAAAGGTTACTACTCTACTGTGAGCCTGGTAGGGGCCAGCAGCACTGCTTCTCGGCCCTGAGTCGTGGATTCCAGAAGACTGCACATGAGCAAGCACGAAGCCCTGACCTCTAAAGGGCCCCCATCCTGAGCCAAGGTCTTTAACAGAGCCAGGGCAGAAAAGCCTGGGGTGTGCAATCAAATCACAGAGTCACAGGTACAATCTGGACAGAGCCAAGCCTTTCAAGAGCACTCCGCCACAACCCAGCTTGGGACATATGTTGACACCTGGAATCAATCATGTGTGCCCAATATTATAGCAGAGCCCCACACGCAAGAATCTAGGCTGGGAAGAAAAGCAGAACATTTCCCCCCATGGCTGCATGCCGAGTTGGGCCTGGAAGACACAAACACCCAGAAAGGCGGAGTTCCACCTCAGTTGGCAGGTACCCCTACCATGGACGTCCTCACCTGACAATCCGTTCACACCGTGGTATAATGAGGTGGGATAGTTGATGGCCGCTTAAATGCCAAGTCAAAAGAACACAGGTTTTTGAAGTCAGCCCCAAGCCGGATGAATTTTGACCCTGGCTCTTCTTAGCTCTATCATCTGGGCAAGTGACAAAAACCTTCAGAGTTTTCATTCCACCAAGTGCAGAAAAAGGGGTAGTAAGGTCCACCTCACCGCAGTGCTGTGGTAAAGGAGCTAACTGACATAGAAACACCCACTTCATTCCTGTCATACCAGCAGACACTCAGTCTTTAATTCATCCTTAAAACAAGCCACGTGACAGCATACAAAATCCACAGCTTTATGCAACTGAACAAACAAATATACAAAACAGAGTAAAAGGAATACACTAGAATCTTAGCCACCCTACCCTTCTGTGGGGGGCTTAGAAGTTTTTTTCCTCCTTTTCCAAATTGTTTTAAGAAGAAAATGTGACTTTGTAATATCAACAGTTTATAGTTTTTGTAAAAGGGAGCTGTAAAACAGGTTTTGAAAGAGACAGTTTGTCTGAAGATGGGTGGTTCTTATGACAGGAAAACAAACCAGCACGTTCTCCGAGCAGCCAGGTTCGGTCACCATACCTCACAGGGGACACAAACAGGAGTCAAGGGAGTATTCTGGAGAGCCTCAACAGGACTCACTGTCGCGGGCTGCACCCACTAACAGGAAGCACATAGCTAGCGGGCCTCCCAGGATACTGGAGACGGTCCATACCCTCTGGGCATCCTTCTGGGAGCCACCTTAGAATGGGGCTCTTCTCAACCCAAGTATTAGAAGCCATTCAATGTACTGCAGCCCAGGCACTGGCCTTGGGACCTCTGGAGCTTGTTAGACCTGTGGAACTGCAGGTGGCCGCAACACCCACACATGCTGCGTGAGACTGTGGCAGCAGGGGACTACACCGGGGCGCCAGCCTCTCAGATTCTGGACACACAAGCTGCCTGAAGCCACTGCCTGATACACACCCTTTGAACTGCAGCTTCTCACTGATGTTGGGCTCTGGTAAAGACTGAATGTCTGACCACTGAAGCACCTTTTGTGACCTTGAGGCCTGAGGGGACCATCATTGCCTGGGTTCTCACAAATCCCACTAATAAAACTGGACAAGCCCAGCAGAGTTCCATCATCAAACGGACATGGCACATCCAAGACCGATGCAGGCCAGGACCCCAAGGTATCAGTGGACTCAGGAGCAGTTGTTAAACCTGCCAGAGGAAACGGAGCATCCTAGGGGACCTCCCCTAGCCACTTGGGGACCACAACTTGAAGAGGTTCTGGTTGAAAGCCTGGCCTGGTTGACGAATGGTTCTGCAAAACTGAAAGCTGGAGGAGCCCACGGGGCCGCCACGGCTACCCACCACATGGACGGCCACCTCTTAATGGAAACTAGAGGAGGAAGCTTTACCCAACGGACTGCATGCAGTGGTGATGACTGTGCAAGCCACCCCCACCTAACACACCTCACTAAATCTTTACTGATTCCTGGGCCATGGCAAATGGTCTAGCCATTTGGTCAGGAGACTGGCAACTAAAGACTATTAAGGCCCGGGGGCAGATAAGGGGGTCACAGAAAGGCACAATACCAGAATTCCCCTGGTAGTGTTAGGAACTTCCAAGTCCCCTGTACTGGTGGGTGAGGTTATAGGACATCCGAAGTTTATACAGGATGTAACCTCCTTGTCTGGACTGAATGATGAGGCTGGAAGTCTTGGGTGAAACAGCTAGAGAAATGGGTTTCTGAGGAGGTGCTGGCCCCTGGTTTAGGACAGAGGGATTAGATGGCCATCCTTGGATACTCTACACCTGAAGTGACACAGAAACATCTCCTGCCTCAGGATGCATGGGAGTAAGGCAGGAGAGGGGACACTGATCTCTCTCTCTCCCCACCCAAGACCCATAGTGATGTCTGGATTGATAATACCTTCATCAAAATCAGCACTGCTGTTGCAAAGGGAGATGACCAGAAACAAAACTGGATCTGACAGCCAAAGATCCCTTTCACCTCAGACTCCCGTCTTGGTGGCCTGGCTAATCCACAAAGACACAGGATTTCCTCAGCCCGTCAGTGGACCCACCCATCAAGTGAGCCCACTGATACAAGTTAAGGTGCAAGATCATTCCAATGTCCTCTGCTTTAATGTCACCTGTAACGTGATTAGAAAGGACCCCTCGTGCCATAAGGTGCTGCCAACTCATACAGGCAATTTGGGCAGAAGCCGATGTGTACATTTCTTTCTTTCTTTCTTTCTTTTTTTTTTAAAGATTTTATTTATTTATTTTTGACAGAAAGAGACAGCCAGCAAGAGAGGGAACACAAGCAGGGGGAGCGGGAGAGGAAGAAGCAGGCTCCTAGCAGAGGAGCCTGATGTGGGGCTCGATCCCAGAACGCTGGGATCACGCCCTGAGCCGAAGGCAGACGCTTAACGACTGAGCCACCCAGGCGCTCCCGATGTGTACATTTCATCTTCACGCCACAAGCTGGCAACAACAGGCAGAGAGAAGGCATAACTGAATTAATCAATGGCATAACAACCACACCATGATGGAGGTCACTTATTCTCCCCTGGAGTATGTTTCTCTGTGGACCTTAAGAGGTAATGGAATGCATTTCCCCTGAAGAAGAGTCTTGCTGCCTCAGGGTCCTAGAACCCACTGTCCACATGATAACTGTGTGGCAGGTTGGAGGGTAGCCATCTGCCGGCTCATCACAGGGCAGCAGGTGACATCCTTCCCAAGGGGCAGACTAATGACTGGTTCCATCTGACTGTCCAAGTCTGAATACCAGAATAGCATACAGGCCCTAGAAAAGATAATACACAAGCTAGACAAGCTGGTGATGAGTAACTGGACTCTCCTTCATTAGCTTCTGGCATTAGCTTCTTGCTGTATGGACATCCACGATTTGGGGAAGGTCAAGACAGAGCTGAGAAAATCCACACACTGTTATCAGTGAAATCACAGTCCCCATTAATACTCATTCTTTGACCTTTTTAGCTGGCTACACCCTGATTCCTGGGGTTCCTGTCTGAGAGGCATTCCCCAGAGAGGTCTGATCATCCTCCTTATAAGGTACTATTAGTGGCCATGACCACATGCCATCTCATTTGGGCAGGGACGCTCTGATCACACCCAGACCACATAGGATATCCCTCCATCTCCATATTCAGGGTAGCCATTTTCTTATCCAGTGTGACATGCTTTGTTTGTTCATTCTTCCTGGCATCAATGAGAGCTGAGGGTGGATGACTAAGGAAGTATCCCAGGACAACCAATGGGTTCTCTGGGCCTGGATCATCCCTTATACGGAGGCCAGGTGCCGAGCTGTCACTTGGCCCCAGATTCTTCTTCCTTATTAGGAGAATTTGTTCCCTCTTCTGGGTAGGCAGCAAATTTCCTTGCATTAAGTGTGTTATATGGCACCTGGCCAGATCCATTAGTATATCTGGCCCACCACCCCCCGCCTTCTCCTCAAGGAGGGAATGGGGCCTTTGCCAACAGAAGGGTATGTGCAGTTCAGGCCCCTAGTGCCAGCCAACCGGAGGGAGCCACTGGCCAGGAGAGACTGGCCCACACTATAGACACTTGCTGCTGATCTTGCTGCTCACTTCTTCTTTCTGAGTAAAGAGCTGTTCCGACGAGCACTTTGTGTGTTGACTTGGAGCCCCCAAGTTGGCACTGCTATGCTCTTTACCATCCTTCATGCAGTGGGAATCCTCACCTGGGATTGTTAGCTGGATCTTCCTGCTCCACACATAACAACATGTCAGGTAGCAATAACTCCTCTCTAGAAACACAAAGCAGGGTACAAAAAAGAGAGATGTGGGCAGAATAACAGAAGATGAAGCTGGGTCACATAGAGCCTTTAAGATGATGTAAAACCATTAGATGTGTTCTACTGTGATGAGTACAGTTGGGGGGGTGGTGCGCATGGTCACCTACCTTGTGTGGACAGTCTCAAGGCACACCTTCCAGGGTTCCTAGCACCCACGGGAGGCTGCCTCCCTGAAGGAGTAGTCAGCTGTTCCATCGTCGGGTCATCTCAGAAGACAGACACCACTGACACATTATCAAGTGCCTTTGCGGAATCTTTATTCCAACCTCTTGATGCTACTGGAAATAATACCTTCCTCAGTATCATGGTGAAGCATAAATGAAAAAATCCACGTAAAATGCTGAAAACAGTGCATGCCATATTCACGTAATAAAAGTTTATTATTTCACCACACAGTACAATATACAAATGAAGTTTATTGTAAACACAGACAGAGCCTTGCCTTTATTTCCATTTCAGATTTGCGATAAAGTCTACACTTTGTAACATAGTTCTTGCCATACTCCTTTAGTTACTGTCTTAGTTCAGGCTGGTGTAACACAAATACTGTAGACCAGGTGGTTTAAACAAACATTTATTTCTCACATTTCTGGAGGTTGGGAAGTCCAAGATCAAGGTGCTTGCAAATCCGCTGTCTGACTTGTAGAGAGCCACCTTCACGATGCATCCTCACATGGCCAAGACAGAGAGACAAAGGACGAAAAAGAAAGGAAGAGAGAGAAAGAGACAGAAGGGAAGCAAGCTCTCCCGTCTATTGCCATAAGGCTACTAATCCCATCATAAGGGCTCCACCCTCATGATATAATTACCCACAAAGGCCCAATCTCCAAATACCATCACGGGGATTAGGGTCAATATATGAATTTGTAGGGGGGGCCGCAAACATTTAGTCTATAAGTTACCCCATGACCATCCTCTGTTAACAAGAGAGTAGGAAATTCATATTTTTCTGCCAAAGCAGATACAATTTCACTCTGCTGCCCATAAAAATATTACTAAGGCCTTGGAGCTCTCATGATAGCTTTTAATGCTGATTCAAAGCCCAAGCCCCAGGGATAGTCATTTCCCCCGGGGACGTTGTTTGGAGCTCTCCAGGCTTCCTGGGCCCCCGTAAGAGCAGCTTCCGCATTTATACACCAGCACGCATTTGTGAGGCCACACATTTCACATAGCCCATCACAATGAGAATACAAAAATCTTAAAGAGGATTTCAGAAACCTATTTCATACCTCAAAACTCTTTTAAAAGCATCAGTGAAGAACTGAGAAACTTTGAATTTTGTTGTAATCAGTTTCTTATATGCTTCATGAGAAAGTTTTAAGACAACACGATCTAGTTTAATGAAGACATGAAGATGACATATTTGCTGGACTCAAGAAGGCCAAGAGAAGCCATTTATCAAAGATCCTGGTTGGAGTTGTTTAGAACTACCATTCGAATGTCCACTAGGTGCTAAACCCTTATTCATTCTTTTTTAATTCTTAACACAACGTGCCCAATACATATTATTAACTCCATGCTACAGACAAGTTAATGGAAATACAGAGCAGTGACATCATTTGCTCAGAATAACAGCAAAGCTAGGTCTCAAACCCTTGGCTCTGATTCCAAGGCACACACTCTTTCTTCTGTTAGACGCTGCTTCCCAGAGCAACAGTCGTCAGGGAACCATATCCTTTATGTGAGCATGGAGATGCTCATTTGATTTAGGAAAAAAAATAAATGTTCTTCATCATGAAATGTATTCACTTAGGTCTATAAGAGACATTCATTCTTCACCAATGCAGAGGAAAAATGAAAGACTTTTCCCTTATGGGCACCACTTACCAAGTTTCATGGATCATAATTAATGCCATTTGAAACAGGGGCCTAAGGTTAATGAGTGAGTGAGAGAAAGAGGAAAAGTAATGTAGGGGAGAGGCATTAAAAAGGCACTACAGAGATGGAAGGGCATGGATAGAAAAAGTATTAAGAAAACAGAAGTGTTTTTGTGTTCTGTTTCCCTTGAAATATTAGAAGTAACTTCCTTATCAGCAAGACTCCTGAGACAGACCTCTGAAAATGTCTTTCAAGGCAAAGAAATGAGGCCCTACACTATCCTACACTATTTGGGGGGTTTCTATATTAACTTAAGCCTTGCAAATCCAATAAGATTTCCAGACAGAATCCCAGGAGACCTTGCTGTCTCCAACATCAGCAGGAAGATTTACACTAACCGAATATGCCTTTTCACGGGGCCCGCTCAATTGGCTCCATCTGTCTAAATAGGATTCTAACACAGAGACTGGGAATAGAAAGTAGGAGCTGGTCCAGTGGGTGTCGGTGGACACTTCTGCACGGACACAAGTTGCAGATCCTGATTGGTATTTAAAAATGCTCCGGGATGAAGCAGATCTTGGTGTTAAAGAGAAAGCAGATAAACCAAAACGTATCAGCCCACAGATCCACAAAAGGGGAGAAGATGCCAGAAGCAGTCAACAACAAAGATTCTGAACCCAGCTACAGAAGAGTCTGCTGTTTGCTGATGGGAAACACATGCGTTGTTGTACAGAGAAACCCGCTTCTGATCTTCTGAGTGTATTCTAGGTACTAAAAGAAGATGACAAAGGATGCTTTATGGCTCTTTCCAGATGGACCACAGAATCTTGCCGCACCAAGTTGAAAGACGTTCAATAGGAATCTGAGTCCCAAACAACCATTCATGTTCTAATCACAAGCTATCAATGTTTCATCATCCTGTTGTATCTTACCCTAAACAGTTTCAAATCCTCAGATCCTACCAAAGTCACGAGCAAGTGGGTGGGACACAGCACAAATGCAGAGTATAAACAGCTCAGAAGGACAGTGAGATGCTACCGTGTCTCCCAGCAGAGGGGGTGGCTCTGAGGGAAAGAAGCAGGACCCGACTGGACACTAACTGGCTATATAACTGTTACATCACACTCCTAAGTCACGTCTTCAAGGAGACATGAAATACACTGTCCAGCGAGAAACAAAGCCCATTTCCCACATTTCACATTGTCAGTGTAACTAGCTCAGTCTCGCACTTGGCCATCATTCCTTGCAACTCTCTAGAAGTTAAATACTTCGTTCCAGGGGTTTCGGGTAGGTGCTGCACAGCCAGAAAGGCACAGGCTCTCACAGAGATCTTGTCTGATGCACATCTCAATTATAAACTGTTCTGAAGTTGCTACTGGGTCTTACAAAGTCCAGGGGGAAGCAGGTAGGGTAAGTGAAAGCCCTAGTCACACACGAACGCAAAACAATTATTTTGAGTCATTAAGTGTGACTCTCCCTCATCAGGTGGTTCACCAGTATGGGCCAATCAGACCATCCCAGTGGCTGGTAAACGGTCACTAGGACCCTGTGCCTCCCTGTGATCCAGCAGCTACACAGCGGAGAGCTCGCTGGGGGAGAAGAACCCAGTCCGGGGAGGATGACCAGCCAGCACGGTTCTGAGTGGCTGTGCTCTTACCCCACCCACAGGCAAGGAGCCAAGGGATAAGAGTCCCACTTGCACTTCCCATCCGATGTCATAACTACCTTGAATAGCCGAATTCGTTATTCATTTACTCCACAAAGCCTGACCGAGGTTACTGTGTGCATGAGACGCTGCACTGGCTCCTTGAGATGCAGATGAACAGGCACAGGCTCCCTGATGTCCTGCACTCATAGAATGAAGGGCAGGGAAAGCCAATATAAGCAACAACCGTGGCCCAGCAGCACTGTCAGGACAGCAGCAGAGAGGAAGCCTGGAGCACAACAGGAGCACTAACCTAAACTGAGAAAGAACTAGCCAAGACAAAGCAAGGGCAGCTGGACTTGTGAGGCAGAAAGATCCAATTCGGCTGGTGTCTACGGAGCTGGGGCTGATGGGAGAGCAAGAGATGAGGCTGGAAGGAAGCCAGAAAATGAGTGTCCTTGTAGGCCATGTAAAGGAGTAGGACTTGAGTCTAAGAGCAAAAATCTTTGTGTTCGAGAACAATCGCAGCTGTACCGAAGAGAATGGCCAAGAGGAGAGCAAAACTAGAGGCAATGAGGAGGGGGGTGGGGCGACGAGGCAGACAGAGGGAGAGATGGGGTCGTGAGCTACAGCAGCAGAGAGTCTGGAGAAGAGGGTACACTCAAAAGTATTTAGAAACAGAATTGATGGAGCCCGCATGTTGACTGGCGGTAAGGATGCAAGAGCATCAAAGATACTATTGCCTGGGTGCCTGACTTGGACCAGTGGGTGGATGTGAGCACCATTCCCTAAGATCTGAGACAAAACAAACACAGGAGGAGGAAGAGTCCAAGTCCCATTGAGGACATACCAAGCTTTGAGGTACCTGCAGGGCAACCCAGTGTGGTCATCCAGGAAGGGGCTGAGCTAATGATGTCAGGAGAGGGGTTGGGGCAGGAACACAAATTTGAGTGTTACCCATCTAAAGATGACAAGCATGGATGGGATCACCCAAGGACAATGTGAAGGGAGAAGAGGAGAGGAGGGAAGTGGAGGGAAGGGAAGGAAGAGGCCGAGGTCAGAACTGTGAGGTCACTCACATTTAGGGCTGGTTGGCTGGGGGCCTCTGCTGAGGAGTCCTAGAGAAAGACAAGAAGAAGAGGCTAAGTACCAACCAGGAACGCCTCAGTGATCAATAGCCTCAACGCCTAAAACCTGAACAGGATCTGATTAGTGGGGCCAGGACCGCAAAGGCAAGGGGTAAGGAGGGGAGAGGAAATCCTGCGGGGAAAATTAAACTTACTCGATGTTCAGCTCTAAGAATAGATTACAGCAGACAGAAACCTTATGGGTAGCTTCTTGGTCAAACAGGTTGAGGGACCATCCCAGAGAAAGATAAGGGAAGCCACAAATGTAAGCCATATTTGTAATTTTAAATTTCAAGTAGTTACATTAAGAAGTAAAAATAAATAGAAGAAATTATTCTAATACATCTTTTATCTAACCTAATATATCCAAAATATTATCATTCACAAGGTAATCAATATAAAAAATTATGAATGAGACATTTTACTTTTTTTTTTTTTTTTTTTGGTATTAAGTCTCTGGAATCTGGTGGGTCCCTTACTCTCACAGCACATCTAATTCAGACTGACCACCTTTCAAGTGCTCGGGAGCCACATGGAGCTGGTGGCCACCATATTGGATAATGCAGGGTTTACAATTTGTATACAAACAACTTACCTTTCCCCAAATCTTATTTAAACAAGTAAAAAACCCTGAGGAAGTATATGATCAACGGGAGCTCTCTAACAGGTCTAGGGAGCAAGCAGGATATCAAATCCACATGAAGAATTGAGACAACTGGGGAGCCTTCAACACTGTCACAAAAGGAAAAGAAGTTGGGGACAGGACGAGCTCATGCTCACTGCTGAAGAGTAGCACAGACGGTGGGAATGTGAAAGGGAGATGAGCTGGTTCCCTGGGAGGAGTAAGTCAATAACAGCATCTCATACATGGAGTACTGCATGTCCCCCTCCAGGGACGTGGGGGAGGGTTGCAACTCGCTCGTGGAGAGAAGCCCCTCCCCGGCGACATCAACACCAGCTGAAAAATTTCTATCTGGAACTTTTCAAAGTCTTTTAGTCATGTCTTCACATCACCTTGCAAGGACATATGTGATCTCCTCACCATCAGGACAGTAACGGGACTTGGCGTCCCTGCTCTCTATCCCCACCTCAGCAGCAGCAAGAGGAAGAGCAGACGGGGGGCATCAAATCGCCCAGCTCAGATCACCTGGCATGCCAGGAATCACAGCCAGCAGCCCAGCTCACTTTTGCAGGCCTCACTTTTCCAGGTTTTGGACCTCACCACTGTACCTGAAACCAAGAATATTCCTTCTCTCTCTGAATAACCCCAAATGTTGTCAGTTAGAAACTCTCACCCCTAAGAGAGAAAAAAGGGTGAAATGTTGACACCTGGGCCTAAGGAATGGAAGCACGATTAACCATAATAATGGTTATACAGTTAATGCACCAGGCTTTAAAGACTGCTGACATTTGCTAGCTGTGTGACCTTGAGCAGATTGCTTGACCTCTGCAAGAGTTCTCTTATCTGAAAAATGGGGAGAATAACCATGCCAACCTCAGGGAGACCTGTAAGGATTCAAATGAGTTCTTGCATTAAACTGAGTGTATTAGAAATTCAAATGAGTAGAACTGGGCCTGGAACATGCTCAGAAGTATATAAGTGATTCTATTATTCTTTGCATCACCCTTGGGTGTTCCACAAGTGGTAGCTATTATTATTGCTATTAAAATCTCTACTCCTTCTTCTAAAGCTTCCCTCAGCTATTACCTCATTCTGTTGGCTTTTGCTGTCAATGCCACTCTACCAATCCACTACGTACCACACACAAAAGCGCACTCACATGCTCACTTCGATCTGATGCCCCCCCCAGGCACCTGAGGTTCCCCCCCTTCCCATTCTTAGCTCAATGGTACTGTACATACTAACTATGTGCCTGTGTGTTTGTCACGTTCCCTACAGCGCTGCTGCTTAAATATTAACGTGCAGATTGATCCCCTGGGGACCCTGCTAAAATAAGCTCGTGCACCCCCAACAAATTTCCAGGTGATGTGAACACTGCTGGTCCACGGCCATGATGCCAGGAGCACTGCTATAGACCCCAGGGTCCTCCAGAGCCTGGAGATGTTGGCTCTTCGGGTCTCCTGCCCTCCCCTCAGTCCCTGGTTCGTGGCGGATGCTCAACGAACTCCGGCTGAACTAACTGGAAACCATGCCACCCATTCCTGGAACTCTGGCGCCTCCTTTGTAGCTCACCCACACATCCAGAATCTTGTGAGGTACTCTGAGGTCAAATGACTATTCTCAACCATAATCACCCCCATATTAAATTCACCCAGAAAACTCTGCTTAGTCAGGAGCAACTCTGGGGTGTGAAAACGCTATATGCAGGGTCACCCTCTCTCCGGAGAGGGTGACATCATGTGTGCACACAATTACAAGTAGAGCAGAGCTAGCCAACGAAGCTCTCGAGGAGTCAGTCATGCTGAGAAATTCTCTGTGCACGAATGAACGCTCCCTGCACTTGGAGTGGACAGGCCATTCCCGTCTGCCTCTCCACCTCCTGGCATACACAGGGACACATGTGCCCCAAGCTGACTAGTATTGGGGAGAGTATCAGGCAAACAAGACTTTCTTTTACAAAAGTGTACTTTTCTTTAACCACCTTGGCGAGGAAGCATAGGGGAGGAGAGAACGTACCCCATCCGCATTTAAAGCCTGCATTTAAAGCCCAGCTTTTGGTGCCCCTGGGTGGCTCCATCGCTTAAACAGCCAGCTCTTGATTTTGGCTCAGGTCATGGTCTCAGGGTCCTGGGATGGAGCCCCGCATCGCACAGGCCTCCGTGCTCAGTGGGGAGTCTGCTTCAGGATTCTCTCTCTCCCTCTGCCCCTCCCCCTGCTCATGGCGCACTCTCTCTCAAATAAATAAATCTTAAAAAAAAAAAAAAAAGCCCAGCTTTCACTTATGTATTTCTTAAGTTCTTACTACACACAAGGCACCATACCAGGGTCTGAGAAAATGCAAAATTCTCTGCCCTCACTGAATGACCGTCTCACGGAGAAAGACAGAGGATACACTCATACACACACACACACACAAAACACGGTCAGGAAAGCTAAATGTTCAGATGGGAAAATAAAGCAGGACAAAAGAACAGTGTCGGGATGGTCAGGCTGACATTGGAAGGCAGCTCCGAGCAGATACAATTTCAGCAGAGATGTGAAAGAAGGGAGGGAGTAAGCCACGCAGAGATCTGAGTGAAGAATGTTCCAGGCATGTTTAAGCAAGAGCAGGAAATCTGGTGTGGCTGGAACACAATAAGTGAGGCAGAAAGAGGAGCAGTGAGACATGCAAAACCAAGAGGGCCAAACGGTAGGGCCCATCACCCGCGGGAAGAGATTCAGATATCTTTTTCTGAGTAAGATACGAACGTCCTGGATGGCTCACGTGCAGAGGAGTGGTGTGACCTAACCCAGACTAAAGTCACTGCAGCTGCTATACAGAGAAGAGAGAGTGGGGAGGCAAATGGGGTGCAGGGTGAGCAGCGTCAGATCAATGGTCCAGGTGATCGAGAGGGTGTGGGCAAGGGGGAGGACAGAGATCCCAACAGGATTTGCTGATGGAATGGAGGGAAGAACAGAGGCAAGACCTTGGTTTGGGCCCTAAAACTTGGTGTGGTATGCAGAATAATGGCCCCCAAAGATATCCATATTATCTCCAAACCAGTGAGTATGCTAGCTCCCCTGGCAAAAGGGACTTGCATGCAGTTAAGTCATGGAGCTGTCGATGGAGAGATTATCCTGCATTATCTGGCTGGGCCCGATATAATTGCAAGGGTCCTTATAAGAGAAAAATGGAGGCAGGAGGCTCAAGTAAGGCAAGGAGATGTGATGATCAAAAGAGAGGTCGGAGTGATGCAGGGCAAGGATCCGTGGAAACCGAGCAGCCTCTGGAAGCTGGAAAAGGCAAGGAAGAACGGATTTTTCCCTTCGAGCCTCTAGAAGGAATGCAGCCCTGCCAATCCGTTTTAGACTTCTGACCTACAGAACTGTGAAGTAATGAAATTTATGTTTCTTTAAGTTGGTGGTGATTTGTTACAGCAGCGATAGGAAACTACTACACCTGAGTTCACTGTGATGCCTTTACTGAGACAGAGAGCGGTGGGGAAGCGGCTGGAATCAGGAGCTCTGTTAGGTCATGCTGGATTTGAGGCGCCCATTACCTATCCAGGTGCAGATACCAAGTAGGTAGATGATAACCGGTCCTGCAGCTGCGAGGGAGATGGGAGCTGCATGTGACCTTGAGCAAGTCCCTTAATTTCTCTGAGTTTCAGGGTCTTCTGTAAAAGAGGAGTTATATGTTCTTTATCTCAAGGATCAAAGGAGACATTTTATACAAGTGTTCAAAGAATGCCACTAACATAAGGCATTTATTATTCCTAGAAATCAGCCTCTAATCCAAAAGCAATGGGAATCATTTTTCAGAGACTTTCTAAAGTCTTCTGTCTCCACAAAGCTCATCATATCCCAGGAAGCTCCACGGAAAGCAGTGAGCAGTACGTGGGGTGAAAAATGGCCACAATTCTCAAGGAAACCCCAGATCGCCTGGGGCATTCCCAATTAATAGAGCCATAAGGAAATCCCACCCTCCCCACTCTCACCGCCTGCTACTCTCTCCCCAAATCCAGCCTGGCCAGCCTGACTGTGACTAGGTCATGGCCAATGGCCAAGTAATGAGATGAGGATTCCCTTTCCTGCTAAATTATTAGTGAGTTTTAAAGAGTCTTAGAGCCCAGAGAAATCAGTCCAAACCCCCACCAAATGCAGGACCCATTTATTTATTCATTGCATGATGATTTGCTGAGCACTGGAAGAACCAGGCCCCATCCTGGGTAGAGTGGAAAAGGGCAGCGAGGTACTCACAGAACTTATTCCTCCTACAACCTCTCGTCCACCCTGGGAGGGAGGCATTTGCTCTTCACGAGGCTCTGGAATCCTACAGATCCACCGCTTAGGGTACCCTTGGGCCAATTCCCAAATCTGTCTGCATCTCAGTTTCGTCATCTATAAAATCAGGATCATGATTCCTGGAAAGCATTTAGCGTAAGACTTGGTACTCATTAAGGGCCCAATAACTGGCCACTTTAATTGTTATAGTTATTATTGTTCAAGTATCATCTCATTTCTTTTTATAAACAGCCTAAAATATGTCTCCCTGAAATATCCAATATGACAGCCTAACTAAAATCCCTCCTTCTCCAGACAGCCCTAAAATACTTGAAGGCACATTTTATCACTCCTCTTCATCTTTCTTCTAGGGTACATACACCAAATTCCTTTACCAGCCCTCACAGAACCCAGCTCCCTGAACTTCACTGCCTATTCTTGCATATATTATGTTTGGCTACAGCCCTCTTAAAATGTGGTCCTCAATGGAACATCGTGGTCCGACCAATGTCAAGTATAATGGAACTGTTACAGAGAAATCTTTAGCATTAAAGGACTTAATAATCAGTGTCTCAATTACTCAGGAGCAGCAATTCCAAAGATCTGTGACTTGTTCTGGTGTGAAATTTCACTGAAGTAAAATTTGGATATTCCAGATGATGCACCTAGTGTTTGGGAGAGTTACTGAGGTTCCAAGGGCCCAGCATCTTTCTGCGCTGCAAATAAGATTTGGGGATTCCCGGGGGCGTCTGGGTGGCACAGCGGTTAAGTGTCTGCCTTCAGCTCAGGGCGTGATCCCAGCGTTATGGGATCGAGCCCCACATCAGGCTCCTCCTCTATGAGCCTGCTTCTTCCTCTCCCACTCCCCCTGCTTGTGTTCCCTCTCTCGCTGGCTGTCTCTATCTCTGTCAAATAAATAAATAAAATCTTTAAAAAAAAAAAAAAGATTTGGGGATTCCCTCCTTGTCCTGAGGCACAATAATGCCCATGACATGATTCCAAACTCAGGTGCTTGTGAAAACTTGACAACAAGCAAGAGAAGTTACTTCAGTAAAATGTATTCACATAAAAAGCTCTGCCCAGGAAACAAACATGATCCTTATAGAAACATGATCCTAATAGAAACATGATTACAGATAAACAAGGATCCAGATAAACATTTCCATGTTCACAAGTCTGGAGGTTTGTGGTGGCCTCTAATGTATCTTGCATAAATGTCAGACATCCTCTGTCTACGTATGAATATAGCTGAAGAATGCTCTAGGGCTTCTGCACAGGAAACAGCGCAGTGGGTACAGAACTGAATTAAGAGACAGGCCCCTGAGACCCAGCTCTGCCAGGCACTGCCTGACCTTGAGAAACTGCTACTCTTCTGGGTCTCAATCTCCGTGCCTAAAAAATGAGAGGTTGGATGAAGTCAGGGACTCTTAACCTACTATCCAAGGACAGACAGATCTGGGGAGATGTTTACCCACTGATGTTTTAAGGATATGAATCTGTACATTTTAGGGGTAAAAGAGCCATAGCATTTATCAAATTCTAGGCATTGCGGTAACTGCTTTATATAATAAAACCTGTAATTGCCAATATTTAAAAAGTTACTATGTGCTTTGGGGAGCCTGGGTGGCTCAGTCGGTTAAGTGTCTGCCTTTGGCTCAGGTCCTGATCTCAGGGTCCCGGCATGGAGCCTCCAGTCAGGCTCCCTGCTCAGTGGGGATCCTGCTTCTCCCTCACCCTCTGTCCTCCCCTCCCTCAACTCATGCTCACACGCTCTCTCTCAAATAAATAAAATCTTTTTTTTAAAAAGCTACTCTGTGCTTTATAAATATTATTTTACTGAATCATAATATTCCTATGCAGTAGGTACTATTATTACCCCACTTTATTGATAAGAAAGCTGAGATTCAGAAAGATCGGGTAACTTGCTTGAGGTCACCCAGCAAATAGCAGAAGTAGAATTTCCACACAGGTCTGAATCCACAGGGCCTGTTCTTACCCACGATACCACGCAGCCTCCCAACCAGCTCAGTAACTAGGTAACGAGACTAATTTGGATATCACACCACAGTGTGGAATTGTCTTTAATTTGACCACTCTTCAGGCTAGCACTTTCTCAAATCTCAGCACTGGTTGGCAGAGACTGTTCATTCAAATTAGCAGGCCCAGAGGCCAGACCAGCGCAAGTGACCCTGCCATTAGCAAACTTGCTCTCTCCAAGAGCTGATGATGCAGCAAAGACAGAATTAGGAAAATGCAGTTGGTCACACGTATAAATAAACCACGTTTTTAAATTTATGCTAATACTATTGCTGTTTGCATCACCTTCAAAAAGAAAGAAGACCTGAGTGGGCTGTAAAGACTCATAACAGCAAACACGCTACAGGTAAAATTTCATTTCTTATTAAATTTTTACAATCAAATCCATAAATTATCTTGTTAAGTTGCTAAAGTATTTCTGCTGATGCAGCAGAGTTTCCTTGGGCCACATTTCCATTCTTGAGAAATGTTAGATGAACTTAACTTCCCCTGTTCCTTTGTATCTTAAACAAAACTAGAGGATAATTGACTTTCCATGAATTAACAAGCTTGAGGCTCATTTACAATCAGAAAATGGGCCTAAAGCAGAATTATGATATATGTCTATAAATATCCGCACACACAGAAAGAATAATTCTTACATTAGTAACAGAAACTAACTCTGGCTAGTTTAAACAAAAAGTAGATGTTTTCAGAGAAATACTATTATATTGTGGAATCCAAGGCTAAGATACATGCTGGAAAGATCAAGAACCAAGGCCTGAAGCATGTGGAGAATGAAAAAATAATGTCATCCCATGCTGATTTCACCTTAAATTCCAATTCTCTCTGCAGGTTTGCTTTATTCCTCCATCTCTGTGCCACCAGCCACCTGACAGGACATGGGCTCCAACGGGGCTTCACTTTGCAGGTCCTCCATTGCAGCAGCCACCAGGAGAAAAACTAACTTCACCTTCTCAGCTGCAATTCTAATACCCCAAGGAATCAAGTAAGAAAAACCCCTGGGGGGCCCCTGGGGAGTGCAGTCGGTTGAGGGGCAAGTGGTGGTTTTGACTAGGGTCGTGATCTCAGGGTCATGGGACTAGGCTCTCCCTGCCCCCCTGCTGAAGTTTGTCTCTCCCTCTGCCCCTCCCCACACATTCTCTCTCTCTCTCTCTCAAATAAATAAATAAAACTAAAAAGGAAAGAAAAGAAAGCAAGAAAGAAAAGCAAGAAAAAAAGAAGGGAAGGGAAGGGAAGGGAAGGGAAGGGAAGGGAAGGGAAGGGAAGGGAAGGGAAAGGGAAGGAAAGGAAAAAGCCCCTGGGCCAATCAGTTGTGTCTGGGACACAGAATAGCCTAATGCAACAAAGCTGCTTCCATGGTAACCACAGAGTGATACAGAAGCAACTTCCAGAACTGGGAGGGGATGAAAGGAAGGGTGGTCAAGCTAGAGGTAAATAAAATGATACGTGTCCCCTACACATATTTCCTGGGATAGATACCTTTCTTAGGTGGGTAGAAAGCTCCTAGCTTATAGAGTCCAGAGTCTTCGACATGGCCTGAGAACCCTCAGAACCTAGCCCCTGACCTCCATTCAGTCCTCCCTAGGGACACGACACACACCTTCCCATGGCAGCTCTGGCCACTGCATTTTCTCAGCATCTCTATGACAGTCGCCTCTGCTCACCTTCAGGTCTCCGCGGGAGGTCACCTGCACTCTCTCCCTCCCATCCAGCACCCTCCCCTTCGCCTGTCTTCTCCCTAGACATCCTCATGACACCCAGGCCAGACTAGGGCACTGATCACACACACAACTCAAGGGCCGTGCGGGTTTTGAGTCGACTTCTTTTTTCTTTCTTCTCATACCACAAATCTAATAAGGGCAAAGCCTGCCTCTCCTGCTTGATTCTAATTCTGTAGTGCCTACTACAGTGCCTAGTACAATAGTAAACACTCAAAAAATATCCAATGCGTACTCTTGAGTGAAAAAAGTGAGCAAGCGAACCAGGCCAAATTCTAAACTTTCAAATTTAATGGTATCCAAAAAGTAGGAGTGGCCTAGGATCAAATAAAGTATTTCTCACACCTCATTTTCCGACTCAGAACACTTACATAGACAGGAACCAATTGGCAGGTGATGGCTGGCAAGGGCAACCCCAGAGGCATAAGAGGCGCTTTGTTACACCAAGGCAACCCTGAAAACAAAGTCAAACTGTGGTCCACCAAGAAGCAGGAGTCCTGCACTCGAGGAAGCCAAGTCCATGTTCCCGTCCCCAAGGCCTTTCTCAAAACAGGCTACTAGCAACTCATCTGAAAACCAGAAATCCCAACATCAAGGTTCTTTTCAACCTAAAATCAAAAGATGCTTTGCCAAAAGATCATTGCTTAAGACCCACAGCCCCTGTCAAATGTAAATGACTCCTTCTGTGGTTTTAATACTAAGTGTGGCTTTGGAATATGATTGGCATGTTGTAAATTTAAATTCTTTCCCTTCTCACTGACATTAAAAAGAAAACTACAGCTACCCCAAATCTGTCACAAATCATTGGGGGGTGAGGGGTAGCTAACCAGGTTTACTTAGAGACACAGAAAATATATGAAAACCAAGCCTGAGCTCCAAAAGCCAACTTTCCACCAGGAAGTGCCTGGAAATACATCCTGAAACGTGACACATCGAACACATGATCCTCCTTAATTAGTAAAGCCTTAGTAGCAGCCTCATTAATTCTTTTTCCTTGACAAAATAAAACGCAATGCTAAAGGGTAGAGAACAAAACACAAACTGTAATTATTTTAAATGCAGATCACACTGCTGTGTCAATGACCCGCTATCATGAGGATAGATTCTCCCTGCCCTCAGCAAACTTTGACTCTTTTTAGGGTTCTCCTCTATAATCAAGTTCTTAGGTCTAAGGAAGGAAACCTACCACTTACCTACACTTCTCAATCTGTCTTTGTAGGTCTCTACTTCAGTGGCACAAATTTGTTCCTTAGAAGTAACAGAGAGTACTTGATTATGTTTGCTCCATTTTGGTAAGACTTATATTTTATAATCGGGGGGAAAAATAAGCTCTTGTAGAAGCTACAACACTAGAGAAAATCAGGAAAAAGAAAATGAGCACTGCTCATTCCAGCACTGAGAGGTTTAGTTTATAGGAATCTGGGCCTGGCACAGGACAGAAAGTTTGTCCTAGGAAAGGAATTGATAACAAAGCACAGAAGTAATGAATTTCGATTTTGATAAATGCTACAAAGAAAAAGTATAAAATTAGATACAATGAAAACTAGGATGGGACCCCTCACTCTGGTTAATATTTTGAGACCCATGCTTCCTACATTTTTTCAGAGCAATTTTAAATATTCATACATTTTATGCACCTGGGATTGGATAGTGCATACTGTTTGAGGATAGACTTTCCATTTGTCATTTCCAAAGCTAACTTCCACAGACAAAGGAGTTGTTTGTCTCAGAATTTCCTGCAGAAATCCTAGGAAACAACAGTAGACAAGACATCCATCCGTGAGTTACAAATGGCCACAGATGAAACCAGGGAATTATGTTTTCTAGATCTCTCTCAAAAGGGGGCCCTTGTTGAGATTTGGAGGAGATTCACCACCTCATCTCAAAGGTACAATCAAAAGCATACAAGAGGGACACCTGGACGGCTCAGTCAGTTAGCATATGCCTTCAGCTCAGGTCATGACCAGAGTCTTGGGATGGAGTCCTACATTGGGCTCCCTGCTCAGTGGGGAGCCTGCTTCTCCCTCTGCCTGCTGCTCCCCCTGCTTGTGCTCTCTCTTTCTCTCTCTGTCAAATAAATAAATGAAATCCCAAATAAATAAATAAATAAAAGCATACAAGAACACATCCAGATTCTTCTTCTTCCTGCCAGGGTCTTATAAACTTGTCAAAACTGCTTATCCACCATTACTGCATCACAGATTTTCAGATAAGACCCCATAATAATGTCATCTGGTAACTCCTTCACCTGATCTGCCCTTTAAGATTTGATTAGATCTTAAAAAAATTGACTAGGGACCCCCTCACCTCCATGCCCGATGGAAATACAAATGTCTTACTAAGATTTCTGCAAATTTCTAGGTGAGGCTGTGTTCTCATTGTCAAACTTTGCCTGTAAGATTTTATTTCCATACCTGCTAGCTCCATGCCAATGCCCAAAAATCTAGAAACAAAATCTCAATACTTTCCTCAGTGTCTACAAAATAATCCACTTAAAAACCATCTGAGAGTAAAATTAGAGTTGCTAAAGATTAGTAGGTAACAGGAACTACATAGATAGCACACTGAAAAGCAAATTAAGATCTCACATTAGACATTTCTTCTTGGCCTTGTAGAACACATAGCACCCTGTCTTCTGCCATCTCTCCAAATTCTCCTTTCCCTCCTCTGTCTCTGCTCCTCTATCTTTTTCTCCCCCTCTGCCTGGGGCAGAACAAAACATAAGTCCCTTTCACTTTCTCATATTCATTTGTTTAAAGATTCATTTGTTTGAGAGAGAGAGAGAGACAGCACATGCACAAGAGCAGGTGGAGGGGCTGAGGGAGAGGGCGAGATAGAATCTCAAGCAGACTCCTCACTGAGCATCAAGCCCAGTGCAGGGCTCAATCCTGCCACCCTGACCTTGAGATCATGACCTGAGCCGAAATCAACAGTTGCATGTTCAACCAACAGAGCCACCCAGGCGCTCCAACTTTCTCATATTCAAAAGATTAGCCATCTTTCTGTGGCTTGGGCTCCTGCACACTGATGTTTTCACCACCGACTAAAGTTTTCAGTGTTTCACCATCTGCTCCAAATGACTGATCATGGTATTTCCCCCCAAACAAAGGCAGTTCCCTCCCCAAGGAAAAGTCTGGTACCAGCTATAAAGATTATAACATTTTCTCCATTTTATACTGGTTTTGTAGGAACCAAAGATCAAGATGAAACAGACTTGTTACTCTAAGACCATCCACTGGTGGGCACCTGTAGTCTGTCTACACAGAATGTTCCTTCAAAACTCAGCTTCGACTCCTCAGACTCTCAGGACTGGAAGGGCCCTTGGAGATCATCTAACACAACCATTTCATTGTACAAGGGTGTAGTGAGCTCACTTTCCTAAATCCACAGTGCGAACTAGTGGCAAGCCCGAATTCTGCCAGGGCTCCATCTCTGCAGGCCGGTGCTGTTTATAAGGCTTACTCACACACACTTCTGTGTTCCAGTCACAGTGTTAATCCAGGCAATTCAAAAACAGAGCAAAGCATGAAAGTTTCAAGTTTATTTTTCAAATGTACTTAGGTATTAGTTGCTACTACCTCTTTTGTAAAGGAGGCAAAGTCTTTTAATTCAAAATAAGTAACAGCATTCTGATTCCCCTGGGAGGATCAATATCCAGGTTTGCATTCACATTAAGGTGTATAAGGTGGAGGTAACCAAGATCAGATTCTTTTCTGAGATCAAGATTGCGGGGAGGAGGGGATGTAGAGAATATGAGGGTACTAAAAGAATAAAAATTATAATGAGGCCCTTTGGGTAGAAGGTAGAGAAAGAGGAAGTGAGCATAGCCAGCCCTGTTAGTTTCCACCCAGATATCTACAAGCAAGCAAACAAATTAAATTTCAATGCTAATTCTCAGCTCACTGCCTGATCTTCTCATAGTCTGTCTTATAATTTTTTAAATGACTGTGCAATTTAGTACATTTTCAAATGCTTTCAAATCCCCTTTTTTTCCCCCGGTGGAAATTTATCTTAATAATTTGTTAGCAGAGGAAACAATAGAAGTAAGAGCAATGTGATCTGCCTTTAAACCTATGCTTGAAAGAACACACTCGCAGCCTGACTCTCAGCTAGGCTCTGCTTAACCTTCTTAGTTCCTACACATCATGAGAAATTTCCCATCTCAGTTTTCAGGGAAGAATGACTTCTTCCAAAGCGTGCCTGCAAGCCCAGGCTCTGCATGGTGCCCTGGCACGCAGGCAATGCCAGGACCGGGCAATGCAGATGCAGCTTCAGCCTCTCCCCACTCGGCCTCAGATGGATCCATCCACGACAAAGAGAAATGTGGGTTCTCCAAAATGCTACAGCAAGACAGTCAGGCACCAAGCAGGACACACTGCCCAATGGACAGGAGCCACCAAAGACTTCAGAAGGTGAAGACAGAGCTTGGCTTCTTTTCTTTTGGGCAAAACATTCCAAAATGAAGGGTTCTATACAAAGCTCTGGATGAGGAGCCCTTCTGACCAATTATGTCACAGCTCTTAATAACAAATGACAAATGCCCAGCTCTTGGATTTGATGCCCTTCCCACCGCAGCTCAGTTTACAGGAGGCTTTGTTTTTCTGCATGGAAACACAGTGCCATTCTAGCTTCAGAATTCTCCAGTTTCTCTTCATGGGGCAGGAGGCAGTGAGAGTATAACCAGAAGGAAAGTCAGCACAGAATTTGATTCACTCTTTTGTGATTGGCCAATTTCTGTTTATGTTGACAGAAGTCAGACATATCTAAGTCACCAACATACACCACTACAGCAAATGAGGCCTGGGTACTGTTGTTCTGTTGTTCTCTTCCTGTATTCTAGGACTCCAAGTTATATATGATCCCTTCCAGGAATGCAAAGGCTGCACCAGATCTGTCAGAGAAACTATAAATCATCTAATTAAATAACATGAAAACAGAGTCAATGAAACCCCTGAGTATGGCAGCTTTCTGATTAGCTGTCACATTGCTATGGAGTTAAAAACCTCAAAGGAAAACGTTCATTTCTTTAGATGTGAAAATTTTCATTTTCTTCAAACATTATACACACACATGTGTCTGTGGATTTAAGAATTCAATGTACTGGTATTTCTTTCGTCAAAGTAACCAAGCCTTTTGCAAATACCTAACCCACTATGCCTAACCATTACTGAGATCTTCTTTTTCATCCCTCCTAGAATCTTTATTTCAGTCAATGGATTTAAACTCCCCACAAAATATTTTAGTGACCCTAGACATGAAGGCTCAGAAGGCCACCTGGATGAAGATGGCACCTTTCTGATCATAAGTAATTCTGCACAGCTACTTTGTTTCTATTTTAATAATCTTGTAAAGCTTCAGTGATGAGCCAAAAGAACTTGGCTGAATACAGCTCATCCAAGAATCTGGGTTCAATACCTCCCTCTATTCATAATGGAAAAGGCCTTGATTTAGAGATTAGAACATGATTAAGCAAGAAAGGTGGTACATTCCAAAGTTGGGGTTCTCAGCCAGGAGTCCTTAGATGGGCTTTAAAGGGTCTGTGAACCCCTTCAAATTAAACGCAAATCTATGTTATATATTCTGTGGATTTTTACGTAAAAAGAGTCCATAGCTTTTAGTAAAAGGGTTGGTTGGTTCAATGAAATTTAGGAACCTGGAGGAACATGGGCAGTAACTGTTTGTTGAGTAAATGAATAAATGAACTCAGGGAGAACAGCTTCATATCCCCCATGATCTGACCTAGCACGATCAAATTCTTCTTTAGAAGCACATTAAAGAATGCTGGAAAGGAAACTGGGAGAGATTGAAGCATATCACACAGCCTTAGAGTCAGGCTTAGACCAAGTTGCTATCCTGTCCCCCAACTCTTTTACCAAACAGTACTTTACTCTTCATAATTCTCACCTCAGCCCAAATATGTAACTGAAATCATAGCACTTTTTCACATTTTTGAAAATCACTTAAGTATTAGGGATCTGTAGCCAAGACACCAGTAGACATAAATGTCTCCAGACCAAATGCCAGAATGAGAGCACCAAGGTTGATGGAAAGGAGCAAATGGACAAAGACAGTAAATTGGGGTACAGAAGGAAAGAGGAGGTGGACAAAAAAAAACCTAGAAGCTTCCTTTCTTCTCACATTGCATCTTCTGTGAGCGTCTGCACATGGACCACCCACTCTGGTCCACCTGCAGGACTCAATGTAAAAATGAGGTGAGCTAGGGAGTGGAACAGGAGGAAAGAGGGGCTCAGTCACAAAAAGGTGCACACTGATTAATGGGGAAGGAACTAGGAGCAAAAGCAAGAGAAAAGAAGCCTGTGCATACCAGGAATAATTAAAAAGAACAGGACAGCCTCACATACAAGAACACTTACAAGGCAAGGAAATAATCATGGCATCAGAGACTAGAATGGGGTAAAGAACACACTCTCTCGTATCAGACCAATCTGGGACTGAGAGCTGGCTGTCCCTCCTAAAGCTGTGACCTGGGCAAGTTCCTGAGCCCCTCAGAGGATTCATTTCCTCCTCAGTGAAATGAGGATAAAAATAGGACAGACAGCACTGGACCACTGATTATTGTGAAAGAAAATAAGACTGCATTTTAAGACTAATGTATTTGATTACCAGCAATAGCTGCTTTTATTCTCATGAGCCAGTATATTCATGGGGTGACTCAGGGAAGAAGTTAGTCAGGACAGAGCAACCACATGCACGAGGCCCGGAGGCAGTGCGGACCCTAGAGCTACTGACCGGCAGTGAAATCCCCTTCAAGACCAAGGAAACCCCACGGCCGGTGCAGACCCTGAATGAAGCCTGTGTTTCTTTCCCCAAACTCCTAACTAGGGAGCATGTGATGATTCCTCATTCCGCCCACAGCAAGGGAAAAACAGAAGTTAACTTCTCAGGAAGATAACAAGGAACTTTAAAGTGTTCAAAGGGAGTGGGCACAACCACATGGACAGCAGCGGTGAGCCCGGGGAAGACAGTCACCGAGGAGGTACCACTATTTTACTTATTTATATTTTTCAGCACACTGGTTTCAATCATTATGCTCAGTCCCAGGCTTTTGTTTTTATTGCTGATAAGTCCACTCTCTCCCATCCAAAAATCAACAATCCTCATATTGGAATTATGGATTTTTCTGTATGCTTAATTCAAAAAGAAAAAAAAAAGTATTTCATAGCTATTACTCTGCCTCACCCCACCAGGTGACGTGACTGTTTCAGCGGCACGATCTGATTCGTGCACAGAGCCCGGCAGGCCATCAACAGAATCACATGGCAGACACGGTCATCCCAAGCACAAAGAACACGGCTGCGGTCAAAAGCACAGACCAAGACTTGCTCAGAGAGCACCACATCCCGGAAGCACAGAGTACGAAAGCAAAAAGCAGAGTTCCCAAGGTCATTTTATGGACTTAGCAAAACTCACCCTGTCTGCCCCTCTTGCCCTAACCAACATTGTTCAGTTCTTCTTTTTAGGGATGAGGGTTAGGGAGGAAACAGACGCTTGTTCTGGAAGAGAATGACCTGTTAATAACAGTAACATCAACAATAATATTCCCGATAATAGTAATAACTAATATTCACATTTGCTCTGTGAGACACCCTGTGCTAAACCCTTCACATAGATCAGCTCAGGTAGCCCTTATAGCTCCATATCAAGTAGGCCCGATTATTATCCTGAATTTGGATGACTGGGTGAACCAGAACGTGACCTACGGGGGACAGGCTTACAGACCAAGCCTGAATTCCTAAAATCCTGCCATGGCATTACAAGAGGCTACAGGGCCCTCAAGGACATGGACAACATTGGGTTTTTTTGCCAGGTACTTTTATCTTAAGAGTTAAACTTTATTTACTGCGACTAATGATGGGAAGGTTCTTTCTCTATTACTGAAATCCCCAAATTAGAGAAAATGTACACAATGCAATTATATCTCTCAGGATAAGTTCAAGTTCATCAGACAGAAAACCCAACTTAAACTGGCTCATACAAATGAAAGTAATTTATTAGTTCATGTAATAAAAAAAGTCCTACAGTAAGACAGACTTTAGAGATGGATTGATCAGGGTCCAGCTCAGTCTCTTTGTAATTCTTTAACCTCTGCCTTCCTCCTTGTGTCTGCTTAATTCCTTGGCTGGCTTCCCTCGTGGGAACAAAATAGCTACAGCAGCTCCAGGCCTCACATGGGCAGCCCAGACCATTTTGAGCAAGAACGATTTTTTCGGGGCGCCTGGGTGGCACAGCGGTTAAGCATCTGCCTTCGGCTCAGGGAGTGATCCCGGCGTTATGGGATCAAGTCCCACATCAGGCTCCTCTGCTGTGAGCCTGCTTCTTCCTCTCCCACTCCCCCTGCTTGTGTTCCCTCTCTCGCTGGCTGTCTCTATCTCTGTCAAATAAATAAATAAAATCTTTAAAAAAAAAACAAAAACAAAAACGATTTTTTCTTTCTCCAGCCATCAAACAAAAGTCCTGGGCTTCACACTGATTTGGCCAACTTAGGTCATACACACAGCACTGAACACATCAATGCAGATGGAAAAATGCTATGCACTCAATGGGTAAGGCCTGAGGGAGGTCTGCCCACCATTCCTCAAAAAGCATGGTATTGGGAAAATGGCTCCATGCCAATCAGGGTCCATCCCTCCCAAACTCAGTGGCTGCTATCCAATGCGGTATAAGATGGTTCCCAAAAGGATTTTCTGGGTTCTGTTAGGAAAAGAGGAGGTGGATGCTAAGAAAGTAACCAACAAATGTCTACCCACGGGAGCTATATTACTTTGCTAACCAAAATGGTGCCAAGCAGAGAACATTTGAAATATCTGCAATCATAAACACATTAGAACCATTTGCATTTAATTCTGTATGTAGAGAAGTGGTAAGATGCCTAGGAGAAGTTTACTTCCTTAAATATGTTCAATATTCCCTTTGTTGGGAATATGATTCATTTCCTTAACCATGGCCACCTTCAAAATTAGCACCAGTGTAGACTTTTGGCCAAGCCCTCCATCAGCCTGGTCACAAATTCCAAATTAGCAAGAACCATCTGCATTAGCAACATTTTTCTGATTGAATTCTCCCCGTTCAATTTTAATTTTCATCAGGTATGTTTCTGTTTCAATGAACTCCTTGATATCACTGTGACCTCAAGATGTCCTGGAGGGAAGCAATATAGCAGAATAGTTAAGACCACAGGCAAATGGGAAGATTGAGCTTAATATTAGCTGTTTCTTATCTGCCAGAAATCCTCGACAAATTACTTGACTTCTAAATTTCTTCACCTACAAGTAAGGATAATAAGGTCTATCTCATAAAGTAAGATTAAATGAAACAGTATACACAAAGTACTTAGGAACACATGCTGGAACACAACAAATGTTCAACCCATATTAGCTCTTTTATTAATAAGAATTTAAATTAAAGTTCAAGTAAGTGCTCTGAGCCATTTTTTAATCTCACAAATAAACTGACTAATTAGAAGAAAAAATCTCCATTTGCATTTATCACCATCACAACAACAACACTATGATTTATTGACTGCTTACTATGTGCAAGGCACATAGTGTTTTATAGGTATAAATTCTAAAAGACAAGCATTTTGTTATTTGACAGAAGAGAAAACTAATTCTCAAAGAGGTTAAGAAACTAGCCTAATGCCAAAGAGCTAGTAAGTAGCAGAGCAAAAACATGAACACACAACAGTCTGACTCCAGAGCTCATACGTGCTCCAAGTTACCTGACAATTCTATTTTCTCTAGCAAGTGAAGAATTGTCTCTCATAAAAGAAAGCCAATCTTCCCAGTTAAAAAAAAAAAGAAAGAAAGAAAGAAAAAGAAAAGAGAAAAAGAAAATTGTTTAAAGTGGTATTTGTACAATAATTTTAGAAAACGTAATAGCTGGATGATAATAGCACTAGCAATCCTGGATGTATTTTATGGGACTATTAATATATGCTTCAAGTGGTCAAAGGCTTTGCCACTCACTTGAGGCAAGTAGTGATGGCCGATAAAACTTGCCTTGTCGTGTCTTAATGGTACATTATATCATCACACTTGTAATGAAATGGTCCCAAACTTCGGTGTTACCAGAACAGAAAAAGTGGTGGTTAAGCAAGCTAGCAAAGTGAGAAGGAAGTGTAGACAAGTGGAAAGAGCTCTCAGCTAGGACCCTGGCCTAACTCTGCTGTGCACCTGCGTGACCATCAGCACATCTCTGTGTATCTCAGGATCCCGGCATCTCCATCTGTAAATTGAGGTTCATTACCGCAGGCAAAGACCTCCTCCAGCTTCTCCAGCTCCAACAGTCTATCGTTCTACAGAGAACTTCATTCATTCCACAATAGCTCATGGGGCGCAAACTACGTGCCAGGTACACCCTGCACCAGGGGCTGGAGATGTAACAGTTATTAAGGCCCAAGTCCTCTGTCTAATGATGGACCTCAGAGGTGCTGAAGGTGGATGGCTGCAGGTTGGAATACTGCCCTGCTTTACAATCTTCTCTTCTTATATATCACCAAAAAAAATGTTCAAGCAAATGTAACAAAACCCTGATAATGATTGAATGTGGGTAATGGTGTGGTTCTTTGCACTATTCTTCCACCTTTGGAATGTTTGAGATTTTTTTATCACAAAAATTTAAAAGAGATGAGACAAACTTCAGGGAGACTTCTGTTTCTAATAATAACCCACTAGGTGTGCCTGACAAGCCTTTTCATCAAGGATAACTAGAAAAGATAGACAAAATATTTCTTAAATGCTTAAAACCATTCAAAAGCCAAAAAGATTGGGTGTGGGGAAGGATAGTGGTGGAGGAAAGAATCAAGTGAGGACGAAAGGCCAAAAGTCCAGAAGGCATTTTGGACCTGTTTTCCCTCTATGTATGCTTTGAGAAATTAGGCAAATAGAGATCTGTGTTCACAGTCTGCTGAGAATGGCAGGAATAGACCTAAGCATAGCATTTGTTTTGGGTTAGGATCTCCAAAGGGCTGCACCTTAGCAGGAAGGGAGAACAGAAAGCTAACAGGTCCTTACAGAGGACCCATGGCTTATCTTCAAGCCATCACAACCTCTGAAACTGAAATAAGGTGCTTCTAGACTGCTAATGACCCAAGTATTTGCAGAAGCAAACACAAATCCCTTCTAGAGTTGAATAACATTGACTTCAAATTATATCTGTAAACAACTGAGCAAAAATAGTGACTCACACACAGTTAAAAATAATAAGCACATGAAGAGATAAGATATAAGTAAAAAAACAGCAGAAAAAAACAGAAATAGAAATAGATCCACAGGGCTCTAAATTTGGAATTATGTGAAATAGACATTTAGTTAAGAGTATGTATGAGAAGATAAAATTACAAAGTTGAGAATTTCAGCATAGAATGGCACTAAATGGTGGCCCCCAAAAGATAACGTCCATGTCCTAATACGTGCGACCTGTAAGTGTTTCCTTATGTGGCAGCGGAATGAACATTACTTTATAGTAGAAGATCTAACTTATGGGTGTTAAAAGGAGAAGCTCATGCTTGGAGTTTTAAGGCAGAGGCACAGAGGAAAAGGCAATATGAATACACAGCAGAGAGGGATGTGGCCACAAGACAAGGAATGCTGACAGCCACCAGCAGAAGAGGCAAGAAAAGATTCTTCTCTAGAGCCACCAGAGGGGGCGGCCCTGCCAACACCTTAATTTCAGATTTACAGACACCAAAACTGTGAGAGAATACATTTCTGTTGTTTTAGGACATCCGGTTTTTAGTAATCTAGGAAATTACTACAAATGCCCTAGGAAATTAAGGTAAATGGGAAACTCAAAAAAGAGAAAGACTCCGATGGAAAATCAAGACATAAAAATATATTAACTAAAATTAATAACTTAATGAATGAATTTAGCTCTAGAAGAATAGATACAGCTGAAGTAGGGATTAGAGGAAAACAAGAGTCAAGTACAGAAAGACAAAAGAATGGAAAATACAGGAAAAGAGACATTACGGAATACAGTGAGAAGGTAATTAAGCCCACATAATTAATAAAGAAAATGTAAGTAACTATAGCCCAAGGAAGAGAGAAGAATGAATGGGGCAAAGCAAAATTTGACAAGCAAATAGCAAAAAACTTTCAGAACTGAAGAATGATGTCTTAGCCTTAGAAGCTAAGACAAGAAGCCCTAGAAATCTCAAGCAGGATTAATAACAAGAAAACTTCATCTGTGCACACTATTATAAAACTGCTAAAAAGCCACAAAGAGAATAATGTAAAATCAGCCAAAGAGGGACAAAAAGGAACAAAAACTAGACTTTCATCTAACTTACTAGTAGAAACAAGAGAAGCCAGAAGTAAGTAAACATCTTTAAAGTGTTGAAAGAACACAAGTGACAGTCTAGAATTCTATGCTTAGAGAAAATATCCTTAAGAATGATGGTGAAATAAAGACATTTCAGACAGACAAAAATTGAAAGAATTTGTCACCAGCAGACCTACAATAAAGGAAATACTAAAGGGCATTTGTTCTTCAGGCAAAAAGAAAGTGACCCCACATGGAAAATTCATGATACAAGAATAAGCAAAGAGCAAAAGAACAGGATAAATATATGAGTAAATCAAAATAAATAATGATCGTGTAAAACAATAACATTATCTTGGGCATCTGAAATGTGTAAACATAAAATACACAACAACAATGACAGACAAGTCAAGAGAGATATCAATGGCATTAAAGTGTTTTAAGGCCTAAATCAAGGACACATTCTAAAATCTCTAATGTAACCATCAAAATAATAATAAAAGAATGTAAAACTTTCAAGTTAATAGAAAAAGTAGAATGGTAAATAAACAAACTCAATTCAAAAGAAAGGGAAAAAATAGGAACATAGAACATGCAGGTCTAAAAGGAAGCATTTATTTTTATTTTTTTTAATAATAATGTTTTATTATGTTATGTTAGTCACCATACAGTACATCCTTAGTTTTTGATGTAGTGTTCCATGATTCATTGTTTGCATATAACACCCAGTGCACCATGCAATATGTGCCCTCCTTAATACCCATCACTGGCCTATCCCAGTCCTCCACCCTCCTCCCCTCTGAAGCCCTCAGTTTGTTTCCCAGAGTCCATAGTCTCTTGTGGTTCATTCGTCCTTCTGTTTGCCTCCCTTCATTCTTCCCTTCCTTCTCCTACCAATCTTCCTGCTATTTCTTATGTTCCATAAATGAGTGAAACCATATGATAATTATTAAAAGGAAACATTTAATATGATAGTAAATTTCAACCCAGCTATGTGTATAATTACATTAAAAGTGAGTGAACTAAAAGCTCCAATTAAAAGACAAAAGTTGTCAAACCCAACACTATGCTATATACAGGAGACACTTCTAATACATAAGAATACAAAAATATAAGAACCAAAAGGATTTTTTAAAAAGATATGCAAGCCAAATACTGACCAAAAGAAAGCTGGTATAGTTTTATTAATGTCAAAGTAGTGCTTATGGCAAAAATTCTTATTAGGTGTATGGAGGGTCACTTTGTAATGTCAGAATGTTTCAATTCACCAGGAAGATATAACAATTCCAAATGGCAAATCTCTCCAACATAGTTTCAAATTATGTAAAGCCAACATTGAAAAAAGTACAAAAAGAAAAAGACAAATCTGTAATCATAGCATGGAATTTGAACACACCTCTCTCAGAAATATATAAGACAAATAAGAAAAAAGAAATCAGCAAGCATACAGGAAATGTGAAGAACAGAAACAGCAAACTTGACCACAGAAAGATACAGAACTCTGCATCAATCAACTAGAGAGTACACATTACTTTCAAGCACATAACAAACATGCACAAAAGTGGGCCACATACGATGGAACCAAACAAGTCTCAACATATTTTAAAATACTGAAATCAGAGTGTGTTCTTTGCTCTCAATGCAAGGAAGCTAAAAATCAATAACAAAATGATAGCTAGAAAATCCCCAGTAGAAACTAGAAAACACTCTTAACTGAATGATAATAAAATTGTTTCATATAAAATTGCGGGCTGCAAAGAAAACAGTATTTAAAGAGAAACTTATTATATAAATACATATATTACAACAGAATTAATGCTGAGAACCAGTAAACTAAGCATCCCACTTTAAGAGATCATTTTTTAAAATCAACAAATTTAAAACCTAGGAAGTAGAAGAAAGAGAGTGGACAAAAATAAGAGCAGAAAAAAGCGAAGAAAAAACAAGCATAAAACACAGAGGATCAACCACGGAGGTGTTGAAAAGATTAATAAAACTGATAAACGCTTGGAATAGTGATCAGAAAAAAAAACAATATCAGAAATTTTAAGAGGGGACAGCTCTACAGATCATACAGACATTAAATATATAAGAAGATACTATGAACAAATTTATGCCAGTAACCTTGAAATTTAAATGAAAGGGTCAAAGTTCTAGAAAACTACTCTCACCAAAACTGACACAAAAGAAATAGAAATTATAAAAATCTGAAGTCTTAAACTACTAAAAAAATTGTAATGCATAATTGAAAACCCTACCACAAAGAAACACCAGATTCTGAAAGCTTCACCAGGGACTCCTACCAGAAATTTAATCCTACCAGAAGAAACAATACTGATCATGCTCAAACATCTCTAGAGAATGGAAGAAGAAGATATTTCTTAACTCACTTTAAGCATAACCTTGATAACCAAAGCTTGAGATGGACTTTGTAAGAAAGAAAAATTTGAGGTCTACCACACCCATGGACATAGAGGTACAAAGCCTAAACAAATTATTCGCAAACCAAATATAACAATATATAAAAAGATCAATCCATCTTGATCTAATTAAGCTTATTACTTTTGTAATAAGCACATGATTATTAAACATTTTTAATGTTATTTACCACATTAATAGAATTAAGGAGCAATAAATACAATGATTTTTATATATGCAAGATAGTTTTGATAAAATTCAATATCTACTGAAGATTAAAAACTTCTGCAAAATAGATAGAAAATTCTTTAAAAATGTATCTTCAAAAAAAAAGACTACTGCAAACCTAACACATATTGAGATGTTGAAAGTTGTTTTTTTTTAAAATCAGTATCTTTTAAAAGGCTATAGCCAGTATAATTATGTAAGAAAAAATCTCGAAGATAAAATAATTAGAATAGATGAAATAAAAGTATCATTTTTAGCAGATGATATGATGGTAGATATACAAATCCAAAGAAAAATCCGGGTAAATGACAATAAGTGAGCTTAACAAGACTGCAGGATAAAAACCAATAAACAAACATGAACTACATGGTTATATACCAGATATAAACAAAATGAAATTTTAAAAAGTAAATTCCAAAGTAACATAAAAAATAGTCAAGAATACCTAAAAATAATTTCCTTAGATGAATTTTTAAGTAGATATGAAAAATCTCTATGTAGAAAACAACAGAATATAATTCAGAGAATTTAAAGCCAATACTTCTTGGAGCTATATGCTCTATTCATAGACTGAAAGATTCAATTTGTAAAAATACCCATTTTTCCCAAACAGATCTATAGAGTTAATGGAGTCTTAAAAAAAACAAAAACAAAACAAAACAAAGAAAACCTTACTAAAGTACGTTACCTGTAAGGTATGGTTTGATGAACTCTGTAATCACCACCCCAATCAGTACCCAAACGTTCCTGTGCAGTCCAGCCTCCCCACCAACTCCTCCACTCCCTACCCCATTCAACCACTGGTTTGATATTTCTCTCTATAGAGTAGTTGGGGGTATTATAAAACCTCTTTTTTTTTTTAAGATTTTATTTATTTATTTGACAGAGAGACAGCCAGCGAGAGAGGGAACACAGCAGGGGAGTGGGAGAGGAAGAAGCAGGCTCCTAGCGGAGGAGCCTGATGTGGGGCTCGATCCCATAACGCCGGGATCACGCCCTGAGCCGAAGGCAGACGCTTAACGACTGCACCACCCAGGCGCCCTATAAAACCTCTTATAAATGGAGTCCTACGGTATATATATTTTTTGTGCTTGGGTTCTTTTGCTCAACATAATGTTTTTGAGATTCATACATGTTACTGAGTATATCAGAAGTTCATTCCATTTCACTGCCTAGTAGTTTTACGTTATATGAACAAACACATTGGTTCTTTCCAGTTTGGAGCAATTATGAATAAAGCGCTATAAACATTCATGTACAACTCTTTTTGTGAACATATGCTTTCATTTCTCTTGGTTAAATACCTAGGAGTGAAATTTCTGGGGATTCAATGCAGTCTTAAAAATCACAAATAAGGGGCGCCTGGGTAGCGCAGTCGTTCAGCGTCTGCCTTCGGCTCAGGGCGTGATCCCGGCATTATGGGATCGAGCCCCACATCAGGCTCCTCCCCTGGAAGCCTGCTTCTTCCTCTCCCACTCCCCCTGCTTGTGTTCCCTCTCTCGCTGGCTGTCTCTCTCTCTGTCAAATAAATAAATAAAATCTTTAAAAAAAAAAATCACAAATAAAATTCCAGTTTTTGTGGAATTTGATACACTAGTTTTAAAATTCAAAAGGAAATATAAAGGGCTAGAATAGCCTTCAAGAAGAACAAGAAGGTGGAAGGGCTAGCTCTACCAGAAAAAAAAAAAAAAAAACTTGTTATAAAATTTATTATAAAAACACTACAGTGTGATGTTGGAGTTTGGGTGTCTGGGTGGCTCAGTCAGTATAGCGTCCAACTCTTGGTTTCAGCTCAGGTCATGATCTCAAGGATCATGAGATGGAGCCCACCCCTCACTCTGCACCTCAGGCTCCGTGCTCAGGGCGGAGTCAGTTTAAGGATTCTTGAAGATTCTCTCCCTCTGCCTTTCTACCCATGCGTGCACTCCCAGTCTCTCTCTCAAATAAATAAATAAATCTTAAAAAAAAAAAAAAGTAGTCAAACAGATCAATGGAATTTAACAGAAGGTCCAGAGACAGACCCAAACACATATGAACACTTGACATATGACCAAGGTGTCCCTGCCAAGCAGGAGTAGGAGGTCAGTTTTTTCATGAATGGTGCCAGGAAAACTGCAGGCTATAATAGGGCAGGGGAGGGGGGGACTGATAGTTCATTTCACACTCTGCAGAAAAATTAATTCTAAATGGTTTTTATATTTAAATTTGAAAGGCCAAATCATATAGTTTCTAGAAGCTAATATTATATACTTAAATATTTTCAAGAAGTCAAGGTAATGAAAGGCTTCTTAAGGGCAGATTTTTAAAAACCACTAACTATAGGATAAAAGAATAATAAACTGGGCTGTATGAAAATTATTTTGTTCATCAGAAGACACCAGTCAAAAAAATGAAAAGGAAGCAGGCAAAATGTGGGAGAAGATATCTAGAACATATATAGGAAAATATGTAATCCATTAATGTACAGAACACATATAAAGAATTCCTACCAAAAAAGGGAGGGAGCAACCCATTTTTTTAAATGGGAAAAAGACTAGAGCAAGCATTTTACACAAGCAGATACTGTGCAAGATATACTGTAATATATTCAGATAATAAAGTCCAGCAAGTAAAATGAATGAAAGACAGTTACACACCCTAACGGGGAAGAACCTCGGAAAAAGAAAATGTTGGAAAAAACTAAGCCAAACATAAAACAATACTGTATGATTCCATCTATAGTAAATTCAAAACAGGTACAGAAATATATATATGCTTAAGCGACAAAATATATGTTCAGAAACATACGCTTAAGTGACAAAACTTCTAGTACTAACTTCTTTACTCTTCATTATAAAGTCAAGACAGTGGTCTGTCTCCTCGTGGGGAGTGAGAGAACTAAGTACGGGGAAGGAGGAGGAGCATTTCTGAGACAACTGCCATGTTCTACCTTCACCTCAGCAGAGGTAACACTTGTAAACATATTCCTATGACAAATCATTGGACTGTTTAATTGTTCTGTGTATTTTTTGTAATGTACATTATCTTTCACAACAAAGAAAACATTAAAAAAAACAAAAACAAAAACTTCAGAGTGAAGGAGCCAATAGCCAATTAGAGACAAAAGCTACAGCATTCACTGTGGTGTCCAACAAGCAAGTTTTCCACATAAATATTCCAAGTCATTAAAGAAATGTCCTTCAGAGACTATTTTCTAATCCCCCAAAGCAGTAAAATAAATGCAATAAGCTTCTGAAAAGACAGGAAGCCTAACAGTCCAGTGCCAGGACTGTTTTTTCCTTAAGAGGCTTGCCAGGATCACAAACTGAATATTTTCAGCCACAAATTAAAGTTTAAGCTTTGTCCTGCTCTCTGAAAACAGGAAATTAGCTGCCATTCAAAAGAAATTAACACCTGCATCTATCTCATTTCAAGAGAAAATTGTTTCTTTCCATCTCCCCTATAACTCGATACACTTGTGCATGCATTAGGCGGTGCTGACAGCTCCTTTGTCATCAGCATAGGTAAATGTTGCCTAGGTGACCAAGCCCTCCACCAGCAGCTCCAGCTCCTCCAATCTGTCTGGGCTGACTAAGCCAGGCAGAGTTGGCCCTATCCCTGGACGTGAGGGGATGAAAAGTTAGAAAATTCAATCAACAACCCTAGGCTGTTCATGTTTTGATTCATCTGTCAGTGTCACAAGGGCATGTCTGAAGGTGCTAAGGTAAACGCTGCACCACATTTACAAAATATCCAATCTCATTCAGCCCGGAGGGGAGAAGAAGATCGGAGAGGGAAGGAAGTGTATAAACACTTCTTGGGCTCTTCACCCCACTCCTCAAATGCTACAAAGTGTGTTTTTTTTTCAGGAATAAATAAAATAACAGTTGCCATTTACTGAACGCTTGCTATGTGCCAACACTTCCCATCAAATATCTCATTAAATCTTCTTCGCAATAGTCCCTACAGGTTGGCAGCTTTGTCAGCTTTGTCTTCATTTTCCAGGAGGAAACTGTGGCTCAGACAGGTGAAGTGATGTGTCCAAGATCACACCTCCTTAAGAAGTCTGACCCACTGCTTGAAGAAAACTGTCCACCCTCCCCATCTTCCATTCTGGCAATGAATCACCCAGTCTTCCTAAAAGGCAACTAATTAACCAGAATCTGGAGTACAAGTAGTAGATAAAATTTCTTACACTAAAGACAATGTAAACAAATACTATTTATCCAAAGTATACAGTCTTACTCCATATTGTTCCTGACAACAAAGAGTGGAGCAGGTATGATTATTATGCCCAGTTTAGAAACAGGGAAACAAAGGTTCAAAATGCTTCACTGCCTGCCCCCAGATTCTGCTGTAAATGGTGGCATGAGGACCCCAACTGACTCCAAAGTCCTCAGTTGTCTCACACACTGACAATAATGACAGTGTGTACATCACGTCACTCTAGCAGGTATATGTGTGACCAGGGACCACATGGATATTCACAACTTACAGAGAAGCCCTCATAATGTTAGACATCATCATCATCATCATCATCCCTAATACCTTGGGCTATAAACCTACACTCCCTAAGTTCGCACACAAAGTTCATCAGTACCTGGTCCCCACCCACCTCTACACTATCAAGTCCAATGCTTTGGCCAGGATCATGGACTTGCAGTTCACCCTGACCACAACCTCCCTCACCTCTTCGCTTTTGTTCTCACTGTTCCCTCCATCTTGGACACTCCTTCTCGCCTCTCCACCTAGATAATTTCCCTGAACTTTCTAGACTCCTCTTAATGTTGTCAGTTGATTTTCTGGGGCTCCGGTGGCCAACGTGTACCTCCAACAAAGCCCTGGGTGCCCTGTGATGGCTACACCTGTGTCTTTACTCCTTCCACCTCTGAGCTCTGGTGTATTGCTGGCCTCTGCCTCTCCACAGAAAGTTCTCAGGAGATGGATCCTGGGCTGTCTACGGCCATAACCATAGACCATGGAGGGACGATTTTTGCCAGTGTGATGTAAATTCTCTCCTGTCTTTCTATATTTCCCTTTATAGCAATCCATGCAAGGCTAAAAAGCAGCTTCTCATAAAACAGTCCATAAAACTGTATGTGGTAATTAAGTTGTGCCAATCCACAGAGCACCGCATGCAGACAGGCAGTGCGGAGGGACTGCCTCCCTTCCATAGGCACTGGAGCTGTCTTTCTCTATTTTTTTCTGGTAAAATTGTGCAAAACAAATACATTACAGTACTTCCACTTAATTCTTGTTTATTTTTAGGCTACGGTTCTTTCATTATGGCGAGGATATGCCATTCTTGCCGTATCTTCAAATCTTGCCTACTGCTCTCCTCCAAACCAAGTTGGGAAATCGTGTGTATCAGATACTGGGCCCAACAAACAACTCAGATCTAAAGAATTCAACAGGGATGAGTTAAGTCACCTGTCTCTAAAGACAGGTCCAAAGAAAAAGGTAGAGGGAACCTGCTTTAAGAATATGGGATATGGGAAGCCAGAGAACATAAATGAAAACATGTAAGCTTAAGGCCAGGCGGTCTGGGTTTGAATCCTGACTCTGCCGCTCCCAGGTAAGTAACGTCAGGCAACTCACCAAGGCAGGACCGGTACATAATTTGGGGGCCACGGGCAAATAAAAACGCAGGGCTCCTTATTCAAAATCATGAAGAATTTTTCAGCAGCAAGTGCAGAACATTAAATCAAGCATGAGGTGCTCTAAGCATGCAGTCCTGAGATCACACATGTCACATGCCACGAAGCCACCCCCTCATCTGGCCTCTCTGCACCTCGGTTTCCTCTTCTGTAAAATGGACACAATAATAGCATCCATAACACAGCGTTGTTGTGAGGATCAGATTCGAAACTCTCATTAAAAAATGCTTAGAAGAGCACCTGGTACAAAACAAAAAGTGTTTGCTTTACCATTATTATTTTAGAAAACCTCCTTCCTTAATTCTGATTGAGCTTACAAAAGACTGATGCCTATACTACTTATTATTTTAAAAAATCTATTAGGGAGACATCTGTGTGGCTCAGTCAGTTAAGCATCTGCCTTGGGCTCAGGTCATGATCTCAAGGTCCTAGAATCAAGCCCTGTGGCCAGCTCCCTGCTCAGCGGGGCATCTGCTTCTCCCTCTCCCTCACCCTCTGCCCCTCCATCCTCCCCCACTGGCTCCCTCCTATGCACGTGTGCTCGCTCACTCTCTCTCCTCTCAAATAAATGAATAAATTTTTTTTAAAAAATCTATTAGGCAAAACAAAGTATATTTCTAATTAGAGAAATAAACCCAAGATAGAAAGATGGAATTCAGACAAAATGGCCACAAAATGGGTTTTTTATTTAAGGTCTGCAGGAAAGGAGATCTCTTCCTCCATTCCTGCCTACCATTCTGACCTATATATAGGGCAGACTTATGTCTAAGACAGGGCTGGGGTTAAAAGCATGGATTCTGGGAGTCAGTGAGAACTGAGTTGGACTCCCTGGCCCTAGGTCCACTAGATCTTTGACTTAACTTCTCTAAACCTTTAACTCCTAAGGACTTCCTAAACCTACATTTCCTCATCAATAGTGCAAACTCACAGGCGCTTACACAACAGTCACAGGCTGGTAGAAACTTTAGCTGCCATATACATACGTGGTGCTCAGCCTGCGGTTTGGAGCTTAATATTGCTCATTAAACCACTGTCTCAGGACAGCAGTATGGAGCCACACGCCACGTCAAAGATGGGAAACAGCAGGCGCTTAATAGGCAGTGGGCCAGAAGTATCTCACGACCCCAAAATTAGAGTTTCAGATTACAAACATGAACTGTTCATCCATGTCAGAAAGAACCTGAACTGTCCTATCAATGATCTAAGGACTCAAAAGATCACTTCTAAATTTAGGACTGCCCTGATTAAATGAAATTCGAACACCTATATTATTAGCTTTATTTGCCAAGAATATTTTACTTTTATTAGCACTTTCAAATGGATTGATGTATTTGCTCATCTAAATTTTACGTATTTTAGAAATAACAATCTCACTAAAGCAGTCACATAGACTGTGGTCTGGGTCCAGTACTAGACCCCAGCCCAGCTCTTTGACTTCAAGGAACGCGCTCTTTAAATGTGACTGAATGCACCACACCCAGGGAGGGAAATAGCACTGCCCTGTTTTAACTTACAGCTTTCTGATAAAAATTCTGCCTGTGTAATCATTAAGGCTGCCATAATTGGAACAAGTAATTTCTAAGTACAAAGAATGATAACCAGACCCAATCCAAGGACTCTGGACACTCTAAATACAGTCAGTAAGACGACAGCTCAATGGCTCCAGCACATGTAGTCTTCTGCATAAAATGTCTCAAAGGTGTTCCAGCAACCAAAATATTCCAAAGGAGCTCTTTGGATAAGGTCAAGTCCAAACTGCTTAAGCTACCTACCCTCCCACCAGTCCCCTCAGTCCAGCTTAAGCCAGAGCCATACAGAACTACCCGCCAATCCCCACAAATGTTCTGTTTCAGGTCCAGGACCTAAAAAATCTCAGAGTAGCCAAAACAGAGACAGTAAGGATAAGTGCCTTAGGGGCTGGAGAGGAGGGCGGGAACAGGTCATACAGGCCTGTGGAATCAAGATAAAAATATTACAATTCCTTCCAAATGAAAAGGAAGCCATTGACCAGTTAGGCAAGGGAACAAGATCATCTCATACCACTTTTTATTGAGATATAATTAATATATAACATTAGGTTCAGTCATGAAACATAATGTTTTGATATTTGCATATATTGCAGAAATGATCACAATAAATGGATATTAACTAAAACCCGTCACCACACAGTTACAAGCTTTTTTCTTGTGATGAGAACTTTTAAGATCTACTCTTAGCAACTTTCAAATATGCAATACAGTATTACTAACTATAGTCACCATGCTGTCTGTGACATCCCCAGGACTCATTCATTTTATAACTGGAAGTTTACACCTTTTGACCCCCTTCACCCATTTCAACCCGCCTCAACCCTCCACCTCTGGCAATCTGTTCTCTTTGTATCCATGAGGTCCTTTTTGTTTTGTTTTAGATTCCACATATAAGTGAAACTATATAAGTGAGACCATGTAGTATTCGTTTTCCTGTCTGACTTATTTCACTTAGCATAATGCCCTCAAGTACAAATGACAGGGTTTCCTTTTTTACGATTGAATAATATCTGTGTGTGTGTGCACACGTGCACGTGCACACAGACATGCATACGTGCACACCTACATACCTATATGTATATACACCACATTTTCTTTATCCATTGATCCATTCATGGACACAGGTTATTTCCATGTCTTGGCTATTATAAATAAGGCTGCAATGAAATGAAAGTGCAGATATCTTTTCGAGTTAGTGTTTTTACCTTCTTTGGATAAATACCCAGAAGTGGAATTATAGATTATTCGGTAATTCTATTTTTACTTTTTTGAGGAACCTCTGTATTGTTTCTCTGCAGTGTTTGCACCAATTTACATTCCCACCAACAGCTCAGACCGCTTCCCTCTTCTCCACGTCCTTGCCTACACCTGTTATTTCTTTTCTTTTTGATAATAGCCACTCTAACAGGTATGAGGTGCTACCTCAGTGTGCTTTTGATTTGCGTTTCTCTGATGATTAGTGATGTTGAGTATCTTTTCGTGTACCTATTGGCCATGTGTATGCCTTCTTTGGGAAAATGTCTACTCAGAGCCTTTGCCCATTTTCTAGTTTGTTTTTCTTTGCTATCGAACTGTGGTAGTTCTTTATATATTTTGGATATTAACCCCTTATGATTTGCAAATTATTTGCTTTTTTTTTTTTTTTTTGCCCAGAATATGACCAGTTAGGCAAGGGAATGAGGCCAACTTATATACATTTTTAAAAGTTCCTTCTGGCGGCTGCGCCAAGAACAGATTCCAGAATGGCGAGTGAAGAGGAGGCTGTGGTGGGAAGACCAGCAGGTGAACACAGCGCAGCCATCCCAATGCTCACACCCCTCCATCAAGATTCTGTTCTGCCACCCCCTCATCAGTGAAACTAATCTTACTAGGGCTGAATCGAACTGAACAGTTCGAATAAAATGTCTGCCTAAGTATAAACTAGTTTAAAACTTCTTCGAATTGAAAAAGTATTCTTAGGGGCTCCTGGGTGGCTCAGTCGGTTAAACATCAGACTCTTGATTTCGGCTCAGGTCATGATCTCAGGGTTGTGAGATCAAGCCCCTCCCCACCTCCCCCCTCCTTCCCTTGCTGTTAAACGTTGAGCATGAAGTCAGCCACGGTTTGCTAAATGTAACACCGAGGCTGCTGAGGGCAGGGAAGGTTTCGGAGAAGGGCGGAGGCCTTTGGAATGCCTAGGCCTGTGTGACCACTCTGCCGTTGGAATGCCGTGGGGAGTTGCCTTCCCTGAAGCTTTCTTAGCCCAAACACCCACCCCTGTGATCTAAGAGATGTATGCATTGTCCCTTAGGCTGTGTTTGGCAGAACTCCTAGAACACGCAGATTAGCATATCGTATTGTCCTGTAAACAGATGCTCCTAATTTCTGTAAGACCCCTTGTCACACATCATGTGCTTGAGGAACAGTGATAAGGATTTGTGATTATCCTGAAGAACCAATAAAAGCCAGAGCAAAGAAGAGCAAAGGGTCTTTATCTCTGAGCATTGAGCCCTTCGCCTTCTCCTCTCTTTCACAGCAAAGACCGGAGTAATCTCTCCATCATCAGTACAGGGACTGCTGGCCATTCCTGGCACCCCCCTCCCTCGTGCCCCTCTCTCAGGCTCATGCGCTGGGCATGGAGCCTGCCTAAGATTCTCTTTCTCTCTCTCCCTCTGCCCCTTCCCCCTAAAAAAAGTATTCTTAGAATTCTTCAATTTTTTTAATATTCAGTTTAACTCAGATTACAATTATTTCTGTAAGCTCCTTCCAATTACAGTTAATGTTTAGTTCATCTCAATATGCTTATATGATTCTCTCCTCTACAGAGGTAGGACAGCAGAGGGTTAAAATAAAAGCTGAGCACTTTGAGTCAGATCTGAATGTAATCCCCTGCTTCCACATCACTTGGGAGAATTACATTAGTCCCCCTTATCCACAGGTGATACATTCCAAGACCTGCAGTGGATGCCTGAAACCATGGATAGTGCTGAACCAGATAGACAGATGATAGATAGATAGATGATAGATAGATAGATAGACAGATAGATAGATAGAGTTTGAACCATATTATATAATATATATATTATGTTTTTTTCCTATACATACATACCTATAATAAAGTTTGAATCATAATTTAGTCACAGTAAGAGATTATCAACAATAGCTAATAACAAAATAGAATAATTATAACAATATACTGTAATAAAAGTTATATGCATGTAGTCTTTCTCTCAAAATATCTTGCTGTACTGCACTCACCCTTTTGGGGACGATGTGAGATGATAAAGTGCCTCTGTGATGAGCTGAAGTGAAGTGAATGATGTAGGCATGGCGATGCGGCATTGGGCCATTATTAGCCCTCTGACGGTATGTCAGAAGGAGGGTCATCTGCTTCTAGACCACAGCTGACCACGGGTAACTGAAACCGTGGAAAGCAACATCATGGATAAGGAGAGACCACTGTACTTAACTTCCCTGAACCTGTTTCTCCATCTGTACAACGGGAATACATCTACCATAAACAGATGCTATAAAGTTTTACCCACGTGTAATGGAAGATGACTAGTTCAGTGCCTGCCATACAGTAGATGCTCAGTAAATAGTAGCTGTGCAAAGGCAGGCTGCCAAGACAGTCACTACGCCACTGATCCTCAGGGCAGAACTACAGGGCATCCTGTGCAGCGATACTATCAATACTATCTTAAAGCAACACCATCAAGTGAACAGAAAAGTCAGCTCTACCAAAACAGAGCCTGAAGTCGGCCACATATCACCTAAATGACTCAAGAGACAATGTCCAAATTTAAGATTCTCTTAGTTACATGGGATGCTGAATGACCAGAAACTAACAACTTACTTGTATAAAATGTTTAATTTTATCATTGGCTCATCCACATTTGATAGATAAAACACCAAGCTGTGTTATAAACAACCACACTTACATCTTTGGTATATTTTAATTTCCAGCATTCTGTCTGAAATTCTGCCTGTGCAATCCTTGTAGCAAAATCATAATTGGGACACGTAATTTCCAGATACAAAGGACAATAACAAGAGTCAATCTAAGGACTCTTGAGTACTCTAAAAGACAATGAGACAATAGGATGTTCTCTCTGATTCAACACCTCAACTGCATTTAATAATCTGTTTAAAACCCATTAGTGTTTCCTCATTTCCAGAGGATAAAGTTCCCACTCCTTGGCAGAACCCACATAATCCTTCATGATCTAACCCCATATATATCATCCCCCCCAGCTCCCAAAACTAGCCCAGTGACAGCCATCCCCACAACTCTTTTTTTAAGATTTATTTATTTATCTGAGAAAGAAAGGGGGAGGAGTAGTGGGAGAGGAAGAGAGAGAATCTCAAGCAGAACCCCTGCTGAGCACAGAGCCTGACACGGGGCTCCATCCCACAACCCTGAGACCGGGACTTGAGCCAAAACCAAGAGTCGGACATGCAACCAACTGAGCCACCCAGGCACCCCCACAACTTTCACTACTCCCCAAAATGACCTGTTGCTTCATGCCTATGCCATCATATCTTTGCACATGCTTTTTTCTATTTTTTTTGCCTGAAATTTAATTCATGCAACCATTCATTAGTTTGTTGAATGCACTGTGCTAGATACATAGTGATGAATAAAATAATCGTGATCCCAGCCCTTTCAGTCTTTAGACTGACAAGTAAACAAACAAATACACATGAATTCACATATTAAGAAAGTGCTATGCATATAATTAACAGGGGAGCATAATAGGGAATATCAGGAAGAATTATATATACATATATATATATATTTTAAAGACTTTATTTGAGAGAGCATGCTTGCGCATGAGGGAGAGAAAGAGCAAGCACCAGCAAGGGGGAGGGGCAGAAGGAGAGAGAGAAGCAGACTCCCCTCTGAGCAGGGAGCCTGACTTGGACTCCCCCCCAGGACCCTGGGATCATGACCTGAGCCAAAGGCAGCCGCTTAACCAACTGAGCCACCCAGGTGCCCTGGAAGAATTATATTTTATTGGCATAATCTGCAAAAGGCCTGCCTGAGGCAATGCCTTTAATAATTTGGGACATAGAAGAGGGGAAGAGATAGCATCAAAAAGACCCTGGGGGCAAGGTATGGAAGGCAGAGGAACAGCAGCCCAAAAGCTCTGACACAGAAAGGAACTTGACATGGTCAAAGAACTGGATGGAATGAAAATAAGCAGGGGACTAAGGTATAGGAGATGATTTCTCAAATAAGCAAAAGCAAGATCATGAGCATTGTGAGCCATGGGAAGGAATTTAGATTTTGTCCCAAGTGAAATGGAAAGTCACCAAAAGATTTAGACAGGCAACTGCCATAATCTGATTTACTTTTTAAAGGATCACTCTAGGTGCCCAACGGCATTATCCAGGGGACAGCGATGAAGGGGAGAACAGGGAGAGCAGTCAAGAGGGAAAGCTGCCTGGCATTCCCCACCCAGTCAGAACGATGGCCTTAGGCTCAAATACAAATACCATCTTCACAAAGAAATTAATTCCATATCTGACGACTTAAGTGGGTCTTTCCTAAGTGTGATGTGATTCAAAATTCTTCAAAGGGAAAACAAACACTCAAAATATTTTTTTAATTCAGTTTCTCTCAAGTCAAAAATCAAGCAATCTTTTTGATTTACATAACCTCCTTTGATGTGGGTTGATTTCATACTGGAATGGATTTCAATAGCCCTAAATGATTCTCTGTACTAAGAAGTAAACCATAAAAGTGGCAAAAAAAAAAAAAAAACACCCAAAACAAACAAACAAAAACAACAGCAATTGAAAACAGGGTGTATGGCTACGTACATGTTCATTACATACACAGAACCAGAGCCAAAGGGCCTGGGTTTCACCATCGCCAAAAATAGTTTGGTGACCTTAAGGATTCTGTGCCTCAGTTTCCTTACCTGGAAAATAGAGATTAAATGAGTTAAATAAGTATGAAGTGCTGAAAATAGGGCCCAGGCCTTAGTGCACAATATATGCTAGATAATAACAATATTTTTTGGAAAAACTGGTCATTACTTTCAATGTTATGTTTCTGTTTATTCTGGTCTCTATTTCATTTCTGACTTTTAGTTGTTATTTCCTGCCTCTACTAAAAAATTTCAGTTAAGTTTCTTTTTTCCTAGTTCTTATGGTATAATGTGAAGTTGTTTATTTGAACTTTTTTTCCTTAATATAAGCATTTATAGCATAAATTTCACTCTAACATCTGCTTTTGCCACATCCCATAGGATTTGGAATATTGGCTTTCTTTTTCTTTTGTTTTGAGACATATTTTGATTTGCTGTTTCTTATTTAGCCCATTGCTTGTGCAGGAGTATGTTGTTTAATATTTACATATTAAATATTTAATATTTACATCGTAGATTTTCCAACTTGGTTTCATTGTTGATCTTTAGTTTCATATCAGCATAGTTAGAAAACATGTTTGGTATGATTTTAATCTTCTTAAATTCATAATATGTTATGTGTCCTTTTATGTGACTTAACCAGGGGATTCTTCTGTGTGTACTTGAAGAAAATGTGTATTCTATTTTTCTTGGGTAGAATGTTTTATATATATCTTTTAGAACAGTGTATTCTGAACTATGCTTCAAGTAAAAGAAATATTCTTGTTGAAAAAAAAGAAACTTTAAATGAGGGTACTCATTTAAAATAAAACATATCAGGGGTGCCTGGGTGGCTCAGTCGGTTAAGCATCCAACTGTTGTCTTAATCTCAGGGTCAAGAGTTTTAAGCCCTGTGTTGGGCTCCACCCTGGGCATGGAGCTTACTTAAAAAATGAAATGAAATGAAATGAAATGAAATGAAATGAAATGAAATGAAATGAAATGAAATGAAATGAAATGAAATGAAATGAAATGAAATGAAATGAAATGAAATGAAATGAAATGAAATGAAATGAAATGAAATGAAATGAAATGAAATGAAATGAAATGAAATGAAATGAAATGAAATGAAATGAAATGAAATGAAATGAAATGAAATGAAATGAAATGAAATGAAATGAAATGAAATGAAATGAAATGAAATGAAATGAAATGAAATGAAATGAAATGAAATGAAATGAAATGAAATGAAATGAAATGAAATGAAATGAAATGAAATGAAATGAAATGAAATGAAATGAAATGAAATGAAATGAAATGAAATGAAATGAAATGAAATGAAATGAAATGAAATGAAATGAAATGAAATGAAATGAAATGAAATGAAATGAAATGAAATGAAATGAAATGAAATGAAATGAAATGAAATGAAATGAAATGAAATGAAATGAAATGAAATGAAATGAAATGAAATGAAATGAAATGAAATGAAATGAAATGAAATGAAATGAAATGAAATGAAATGAAATGAAATGAAATGAAATGAAATGAAATAAAATAAAGCATATCAGAGGGGAGATGAGTGGGGGGTGAAATCGAAGGGAATTAAGAGTACACTTACCATGATGGGCACTGAGTAATGATGTTTAGAATTGTTGAATTACTCTATTGTACACCCAAAACTAATATAACACTGTCTGTTAACTATACTGGAACTAAAATAAAAACTTAATAAAAAAATTTTTTTAAATAATAGTAAAGTAGTTAATAAAAATAAAATGGTCACACAAATTCTCACTAGCCATGGCATTAGGCAAAGAAGATGAGTTTTGTCTAAACCTCAGGGTTCCTCACAGGTAAAATAGATTTGATATTAATAGTATTTTTCTTTTCTTTTTTTTTTTAAGATTTTATTTATTTGACAGAGACAGCCAGCGAGAGAGGGAACACAAGCAGGGGGAGTGGGAGAGGAAGAAGCAGGCTCCCAGTGAAGGAGCCTGATGTGGGGCTCAATCCCATAACGCCGGGATCACACCCTGAGCTGAAGGCAGATGCTTAAGGGCTGCGCCACCCAGGTGCCCCCTAATAGTATTTTTCTAATAGGATTATTGAATGATAAAGGAGATCACATGAATGCCTCACATTACCTACCACAAACTTAGTACCCAATAAATGTTCATTAAAATTATTATTATTATTATTGTGGGCAAATACAAATAGGTTTGTCCATGTATGATTATAGGAATAGATTCTATTACATACATTTAACTCCAGCCAGACTCCTACTAGATTCAAATTCTACCCACCCACATCTTGATCCCGCTTTGTACAACCTTGGGAAGGTTACTCAACTTCTCTAAGTCTCAATTTCTTCATCTAATTGGGAATTTATAACTCATACTCTAGCCTATGAGTTTGATTAAATCAGACAATGCAAAAATATAAAGTTCTCAATAAAAACAGTAAGCACTCAGTAAATGTAAGCTATTGTTACAATTACTATTATCATCCATGCAGACTCAATTTCCCTTAGAAAGGAATTAAATCCTCAGCTTTCCAGGGGCACCTGGCTGGCTCAGTGGGTACAGCATGCAACGCTTGACCTCGGGGTCATGAGTTCAAGCCCCATGTTGGCTGTGGAATTTCTTAATAAAATATATATATATAAATAAATAAAATAAAATTGTTTAAAAAAAAACACAAAATAAATCCTCAGCTTCTCTTCCATCTCCATGCCTCCTACCCCTCCTCTCACGCACTGTACTAAGTGCTTGATGATACACTTCCTCTTCACAAGCCTCTGTTTGCTGAAGATAAGAGGGAAAAACAGGCCAAATACAGACCCCTTTCACCTACACAAATCTAGAACATACAGTGAACTTCAATTTTTCCAATACAGAAATCTAGGATGGTATATGGTTCAGATGTCATTTCTTTAAATAAGGTTTTAATACCAAGGGTCAAACACGGATGAGAGGAAAACAAACCTTATTCTATCAACAAGTTAGAAGTCACAAGCAGAAATCCTGGCTCAGCTTAAGCCAGCAACCAGGCTGCTGGGGTTAAACAGCATGGCAGAATTAAATAAACATTAAACCAGCTAAGGAACAAATAATTAAGTGACATAAACCAGGGTAGGAGAGAGAGATTCTCTTACTCCCAACTGAAAGAATGAGAGAAAAATAAATAAGGCAGGTAATTGCTGTTTCTAGGGAATGAAATTTCTCCTAGAACTAGGGAGAAAGAAAGGGCCACAAGTTCGAGGAGGTCAGCATTAAAAGAGCAAACACGAGTAACTGTAAAGTCAGCCTCCAGGCCGTGGCAAAGGTGTGCGGGATGACATGAGCTGTCATAAACACCATACTGATGGTTTTATACTGGCATAGAAATGAGTCACATTTCCCAGAGAATTCCTAATAGAATGGCTTATAACCTGGGACCCTGCGAGAGGGTTTTATCTACTTGGTAAATAGAGTTCTATAAGGCTTCCCTGCTACAGAGCTGGGATTATGGTTCTTTATACATACTAATTAATGATCCCTATAACAACTCTACTGGGGAGGGGCTCAGAGGCCAGAGATGAAAGGGGGAGGGGAATCAGAAAAATGAGCTGCACCATGAATAGAAGCATGGAAATAGAGAGCCAGGAGAAAGTAAAAAGGTACACCTTAGAGATTTGTTTTCTTTATGCCAACATGAGCCTATAAGAAGAGATTAAATCAGCAGTTTCCAATGCTTTGTGTTACTTATTAAAATCCCAAACAAGGCTGTGAATCATCAACATGAAAAAAAAAAAAGAAAGCTATCATCTTTCGCCAGTCTTCATTCTCCCCATTCCTAATCCTTAAATAATGATTTTTTAAATATGAGACTGAGTAGAGCCAATGATTAAGATAGTGAACTCTAGCACTAATGCATTACCTTTCATGACCAAAGCCAGTACAATTTGACTTCAGAAGCTGTTTCCTGCACCCACAGCAGAGAAAAGGACCTGGGTGGGGGAGGGAGGCGGTGCAGGGGCGGAAACAGAGCACAAGAAAGGGTTTGACCTACAATCACAGCAGGAGCCAAAGCCCTGGTTTATAAATCAACATAAACTGATGTTGAAACTGATTTGAAAGAAACTGAGTTTCCAGAAACACAAGAGGAGTGCCATCAGCGAGGGGTTCATTTCACCCCCAGCCCCTTGCTGTTGGACACAGAGGCCCATGCGTTTCAATATTCATGGGGGCCTGAGCCCCATGGCATCAGAAAGCTTGGGGTTTAATGAGAATAATGAAGGAAGAAATCAAATTTATTACAATGCCGATAAAGCTGATTAGAATGCACTTGACTTAAATTTCTTAAACTGACTTAAATTCTTGTCAGTTTCTGGGGGCACCACATGTGTTTGAAGCCTTCCACAACTCAACAACTATTTGTTGTTGTTTTTTAAGGATTTTATTTATTTATTGGTCAGGGAGAGAGCACAAGCAGGGAGAGGGGAAGAGGGAGAAGCAGACTCCCCGCTGAGCAGAGAGCCCAATGTGGGACTTGATCTCACAACCCTGGGATCATGACCTAAGCTGAAGGCAGACACTCAACCAACTGAACCATCCAGGCGTCCTCACCAACTATTTTTTGAGTGGGATGTAGGATGTCAGGACTGTGGTCCGCAGATGGGCCTCATCGGCATTACCCGGGGGTTTGTCAGAAATGCAACTTCTTGAGCCCCAACCCAGACCTACGGAATCATAAACTGCGTGCAGGGCTTAGCGATCTCTGGTCAAACAGGCCGTTTGGGGTTTCTGGTGTAGCTCCAGCTGAACAGCACTTGTGGTCAGTGTATCTGTCAGAAGCCACAGACTTGGGGGGCTTTGGAGTCTGAATTCCAACCCCACCATGTGGCTCTGGGGAGTTACATCTCCTCCCTACGCTTTCGTTTCCTCTTCCACATGGAGTGCTTGGCTCCACGCTCAGTAAATCCCTCTGACGTCCTCAGTGTGGGGCCCCTGGGCAAGAGCTGAAGGTCCATGGGAGACCCTGCACAGGCCCTGACCCCCGCTCTGACAGTCTGCTGAAGGAATTTAACAGCCCAGCACAGGGGGTGGCACACTTTATCTGCAAAAGGACAGCAAATTTTTAAGGCTTTGCAGTCCAAATGTCAGCTTCTCAACTTTGCTATTGTAGCGTGAAAGCAGACACAGACACTAGGAAACAAAGAAACACGGCTGTGTTCCAGGAAAACTATTTATGGACATTGATATTTGAATCTCATACATTTTCACACTTCGTGAAATCTTCTTCTTCTTTTGATTTTTTTTCAACCACTTAAAAATGCAAAACCCATCCTTAACCACGGGCCTGGCAACAGGGGATTTGGCCCAACTGTAGCTAGAGGACCCTGGCCTAACACTCTTGGGTTAGCAAAACTGTTAAGCTATGCGAACCATAGTTCCCTCATCAGTCCAGCAAAAGTAAGTAATGCCCATCTTGAAATCTTTTGAGATAATAAATAGCTGTAAAATATCGGGCAGGCTGTCTCCCAGAGAGAAGGTAGGCAGCAAACGGCAGCTACTGCCATTAGTATAACGAAGTGTCGTCTCATGATCCAAGAAGACGAGGTGGAGCAGGGCAGGGACACAATGCCCAAGTGTAGACAAAACAGAGCTGTGGGTTTACAAACAGATTTGGGCTAAGCACCACTGGACATACAGCTATTCGCATACTGCTGAATTTATATACACACTAACAAGCAGTGAAAAATAAGCAAACTGTACAAAGGAATGCCAATCACCTTACTCTCTTAACTTAAAAGAAGACATGTGGTTTATTCAGAATGTCCAAATTGCTGCCATGTGTGGACCGCCCTGCTTGTGCAAAGGAATGGCTCAAATAAAAGTGTATACAGTCTCTCACCTCAAAGCCTACAGGAGTTCACACTACCACACTGAGACCAAAGCCGCACTCCCCTGGGAGAATTCACAGCTGTTCAACATCTAGGGGGCCAATCGCGCTCAGGGTATGGAAAAACCGAGGACTCCATTTTAAGTGAAATTCCAAGGGCTCAAGAAAGGCTCCAGTGTGTCCCTCGGTCCAGCACTCATGATTTGCTCATCACTGCTCCCTTTGGCTGCCAAGGGTCTGACCAACAGGAGTGTCCTCCCCTTCTGCTCGCAGCCAGCAGGCAATACTTCCCCCCACCCGTTCCACTGCTCTCACTGCCTCCACAGTTAGTGGTCCCTTCTGAGGGTGAGGATGAAGACCTGAGCAAACATGCTGTCCTGCCCGGCAACCACTACCCACGATCGGCTGCAGAGGCTGAAATACGGCGAGTGTGACTGAGGAGCCACATGTTAACCACAGTTTCAATAATACTTGATTCAACTCTTGGAAAACTTTTGAGCATCTTGGGAGCAACCGGAACATGTGAATCTACTTTTTTGACAGTATATTTTATAAAATCTAAATTTCTGACGAAAATTTAGCATCCAAATTGAGATATGCCGTAATGGCAAAATGTACACTGAATTATGAAGACTTAACGAAACAAAAATATAAATATCTCATCATGAATTTTTATATTGATTACACGTTGAAATGAAAATGTCTGGGATATATTGGGTTAAATAAAGTATGTGATTAAAGTAAATTCTGCCTGTTTCTTTTTGCTTTTATGTGTTAACGTGGCTCCTAGAAAACGTAAAATCATGGAAGTGAGCTGCGTGGGATTTCTACCGGACAGCGCTGCAGTAAATAAACGTACTACCACCACGACTCGTATTCATCACAAAGCTGAAACCAGACTCAGCATTGGTTCAGCTCTGACCTCTGCACCCAAAATCTGCTTATCACCCATACCCTAGAGAACAGCCCTTCTTTCCCGGTTACCATTTTCCCTGCTTGATAAGGCAAAACCGTCACAGAGAGACTTTCACCCCTCTTTAGAGTCCAGTCTACTCATGGGGCCAGAAACAGCAAACAACACTGTCAGGAATGGCAGCCCCTGCTCTTTGCAAGGGTGTATCCCACTTGTCCCAAAGAGGCGGATCATCCCAGAACACTTTCTCGCTCGTCCTAGTCCTTGAAGCCTAAAATGAGCTCCAGGTGCACATTCTAATCCCACATCATGACTCATTTCCAATGCAGGACATACACATCTTACTTCCCACTTCCCTTCCCAAGAATTTTAAAATCTGAGTAAATATGAGTAAAAATCTGAGTAAATATGAAGGTGCAATTGATTGAATGAATGTGGGTATATATTTTTATTTCTATATTTACATTGACTATGTATATGCAAAGACATACGTTTCTTTTTTACACAAGTGCTAGAATGATTCGAGTACAAGGACCCCTCCTTCCTGGCCCCCAAGCCACCTCTTTGGAAGTTAGCTTCCCCCACTCTCCCAAGCACCAGATGTTATGAGCCCCCACCCCTCCACATCACACAGGAAATGAGAGGAGGCCCCGAGACGATGGGGTTTGGGGCACAGAGGCCTCTCTGAGAATGTTACCTTACCTACCCTGAGGCTCCAGTTTATTGAATCTCTGGATACCCTGGGCCAAGGTCTCTGATGAGGCAACTTTAAATAAGTTTAAAATCAGAACCAGAGCCTACTCTCAGTCCTTGCGCTGAGGGAAAAGAAAACAATAGTGAAAGCACAGATAATCCCTTCACCTCACTTGAGCCATTTCCTATAACCCCCTTCCTGCCGACAACCCTTGACACAGCTGTTAACAAGGAGAGGAATTAAACAATTCAGGGTTTAGCTCCTCTCCCTTTCCTGACTCTGGTGGAGGTGCTAATTGGCAGTAAAATGCATAAAAGGTGTACATCAGAATGGCTGGGGACGGACAGGATCTGGATAATCCATAAATTGAATAATGAGCCTTTTAATAACCAGGAGCTAACTGCAGCTCTCTGTAATGTGATCCTGGTAGCACTTGTAAATCTACTCTCTCCAATTAGAAAAATGCCTTCCTCCACTTTTCCCAGAAGCCAGGAAACAGAAAAGAACTCCTCCAACTCCCAGCCCTCAGGCACAAGTGTGTGTTAAATTTTCACAAACAGAAATTTTCCTCCTGGGGAGGAGATTTCATAATTTTCCCTAGTCATCTACTGGAAAGCTGAATAGGCTCCCTCAGCTTTCCTCAAATCTAAACCCTTCTTTAAAGCCCACCAGATCCCAAGACAGGTTTCCCCGACTCAGGCTGTTATCTAACAATTAATAATACTAATAATAGTTTTGCCATATGTGTACAGTGCATTCTACTTTGAAGAGTGCCTTTGCAAGCATTAACTGTTTTGGACACCAACACCGCCCCAGAGGGGATCCAGGTTGGGGAGCCTGAAGTTTATACGATTTGTGGGTCTCCTTAAGAAAATGAACATAAAATTATAAATACAAAAATCCAGGGCCTTTTCCCAGAGCCTTGGAGGGGCCCTGAAGCTTGGCCTAAGGGGAAATCCAACTCTGTATGACCCCTCTCCTTCACTCCCCCACCCCTCGCAAAGAGACCCGTGGATTTCTCAGGCTAGGGGGAGAGGTCATGTGACTTTCACAAGATCAAAGGGCTATTCAGTGTTGGAGGCAGAATTAGAACTTTCTTACCTCCCCAGTCTCTGTGGCCCCTCTATTTCCCCGAGTTCCTAGGTCACAAAGGAAACTCTGAAGAAGGAACAGATAAAAACAGCACAGCCAAAAGTGATCGCGACCAGGCGGGTGTTAGGAAGCTGTCTAGACTGAGTATTGCCTGGGTAGAAGATGGTGAAATAAACACGAAGTCCCCACAAACATTCACTTAAATTGGCACTGAGGGCAAAAGACACACTACCTAACCACACAGAGCCAGGTGAATTCCATCTTCACCGCTTACTAACCACAGGACCTGGGACAAGTTACTGACTTAGCTTCTCGGAACTTCAGTGTCTTTATTATAACACAAGTTTGCCTGAGATGATGTATAGAAAGCACTCAGCACAGGACTGAGCCCGACCACTCTGGGTGCTCAATAAATAGCAACTATTACTGTTGCTGTTGTTCTCAATTCATCCAAAAAGCACTGCTTCTCCACAAGAAACTTGTTCCCCAAAGTGTGCAATTGGAAGCTGCAAAAGCATTCTGTTCGGTCACCTTCAGACTGAAAATTAGCCAGCATCTCCCCGCAGCAGAAAGAAACGTCGTACGAGATTTATTAGACCAAGTGCCTTGTCTGTTCCACTTGCCGGGGTGATCTTAGAGTTTCAGATTTATAATCTGTGTACCTATGAAGTCTCTGTGGCTTTCCAGCCTCAGCAAAGCCAGACTGTTTTCAAACATTTTGAGACCTCATAGTATGAGAACCACAAATTGGGATTGTGGGTGTTGGTTTTTTGTTTTGTTTCTACTTTTGCTTTTTTGTTTGTTTCTGTTAACCTGGAGAACCAAAAAGATCATAACAAAAGATAAGCCATTCCTGCACTTCCTTCTTGCTTCCTTCTAGTCCAGTGCTCCCTTCCCCTTCCCTCCAGATTTCAAATTGGCTCCAGATTTTAAAGGAGACACAGTAACAGATGTACGAGAAACAAACTGAGAAGGAATTTAAGGAACAAAATAACTGTGAAGCTCTAACCTGCTTGCTACATGTTAGAGTGAAAAATCCATGCTATATCCATGAAGAATTCAGGTGTTTACAAAAGAGGACAGGTTAGGCCCATGTCTAGAAATGGCATCTCAAAAAACAAAAAACCGAATATATGAATGCATTTATGTATTCAATAAACCTTCAAATAACACTTTAGTGAGACCCAGGCAAGTTCCTACGGGATACCAAGTTGAAGAAGACAGGGCTTTTTCTGGGGCGCCTGGGTGGCACAGCAGTTAAGCGTCTGCTTTCGGCTCAGGGTGTGATCCCGGCATTCTGGGATCGAGCCCCACATCAGGCTCCTCCACTATGAGCCTGCTTCTTCCTCTCCCACACCCCCTGCTTGTGTTCCCTCTCTCGCTGGCTGTCTCTGTCAAATAAATAAATAAAATCTTAAAAAACAAAAAAAAAGACAAGGCTTTTTCTGTCCCCAAGACGCATCTGGATAGCCACCCATACCTCCATCCATATACTGCCGCACCATTAGCATTGTTCACTCTTCAGGCTCAGCAAACACCAGCTGATCGACCTACTGAAGGCCCCCGCCCTTTAGGAGTTCACAAACAGAAGAGTCGCGAAGGCAAACAGCGAACTGACAGTACAGGGTAATAGCTGCTGCTACAGAGATGAGACCGGAGACCACGGGAGCTTGGGGAAGCCTGGAAACACGCGAAGGCTTCACCGCAGATGGGACAGTGACCCAGGAGCTGAAAGATGAGCGCGACTTTTGTCGCTGGAGGAAAAGTGATAGCGGAGGGAATTTCCTGCAGAGAAAACAGCATGCCAACAGCAACGAATTGCTAATGATTATTTATCCAGGATAGTCAGGTTCTGTTCTCCAGAATTACCTCATCTATTCCTCATAACTTGAAGAAGTAGGCACTATTTTTGTTCCAAACCCACAGCTGAGAAAGCGGAGGCTGATCAATCTCATGGCTGAAGCCGGTGGGTCTGATATCAGAGCCAAGGCTGTTAATCCCTACCTATACCACAAAGACACGGACCCATGAGGAAGTGCCACATCTACAGACCCCGGATGAGTGTAGGTTAAGTGTCTGGGTGAGGTACCTGGGTAAGAGAGCAGCAGGCAGTGAGGTCAGGTGTGTGCAGGAGCGAGATGGTGAAGGAACTTGAAAGCCAAGCTAAAGAGTTGGGTTACCCCCGGGGGGCCGGAGAGCCAAGACAAGCATTCAAGCCTGTAAGTGGCTTGATCAGTACGGCACTTTACACAATCCCATGAGAGTGATGTGGAAGATTTGGGGGAGCCTGAAGAAAAGGAGGCTGTTTCAAAAGACAGAGCAAACATGAGGCCCTGAACGAGGCAGAGAGAGTAAGAATGGAGAGTAACAGGCAGATTTGAGAGATTCTTCTAGATATAATTGATGCAATATGGTGAAGAATTAGGTCTGGGGGGGCGCCTGGGTGGCACAGCGGTTAAGCGTCTGCCTTCGGCTCAGGGCGTGATCCCGGCGTTATGGGATCGAGCCCCACATCAGGCTCTTCTGCTGTGAGCCTGCTTCTTCCTCTCCCACTCCCCCTGCTTGTGTTCCCTCTCTCGCTGGCTGTCTCTATCTCTGTAGAATAAATAAATAAAATCTTTAAAAAAAAAAAAAAGAATTAGGTCTGGGGGAGGGGGAAGAAATGTAAATGGGAAGACACCACGTTCATGACTTGATATCACCAGTCATCCAATTTCCCATCCATCTAAGTAAATATTACGTGGGGATGGGTGAGTAGGAGGGAAGAAAGCAGTGGCAAAGTCATGCACCTGTCATGTTATTGTTTACCTGCTTCGTGTTCATGGGTCTCCTCAATCTGGCAAAACCATGACCTATGCTAAGGCAGAAATGGCTCATACGTGTCTTGCGTCTACCTATCCATTCAGTGACCCTTTAGCACTGGATACAAAGGCAGCTGAATACAATTCATCAAATACTGCTAAATACCAAAAGTGTACCAGATACTGTGCTCACATACATACCTGCCGACTAAAGGTAGAAATCATAAAAGAAAAGATAAACAATTTTTATTACATGAAAAGTTTAAATATCTATAATGTACAGAAGAAGGAAAACAAATGACTAATATAAATTTAAAAGTTTCGCTTCACTAGTAATCAAATAAATACAAATGAGACACCTTTCTTGTCTATCAAAATTTTCAAGACTTTTAAAACACTCCTTGGAAAAAGACTGGTCCTTGCCTTAATTGTTCACAACAGCACAGCCACCCAGAAGGGCTGCCTAACCAGGAGCATGGCAAGAAAGGAACCTAAGACTTGGACTTGTTTTTACTAAACTATAACTAGCCTTTTGCTTTCTACTGTGCAGATATTCTCATTTAACCCCTAGAGTAACCCACTGAGGAACACATGATCATCCCCACTTCAGAAACCAGAGCAGTGAAATCAAGAAACTTGCTTGTGGTTAGACAAATTAGTAAGTGGTGGAGCCATAACTGAAACCCACATAGTTCTGGCTTCAAAGCCCAGGCAATGTGGAGTGAATATATATTTCACAATTCAATGATTATTGAGGTACTAATTATTGTTCTGTTATGAGAGCCAGCTCTGTACAGGGACAGAATGGGCCTTCGCCATACACAGTACCTCGAGGGGACAGTTCTGCATGCTACAAAGGACCACCCCTAGCTGCCACGGCATGGCCTTCTTCTCTTAGTTACTCGGAGATCCCCACTTTTAGGGTCACTACTGTGTAGGCCATAAGGATATTTTAATCAACCTCTATCTCAGTTTTCTCATAAATAAAAATGGATGATAGAATCAACCCAAAAAATCTGTTAAGAAAATTAGTTTTCACCCGGAGTAAAGCTGACATTGCCTCAAAAGTTATTTTTAAAAACACAAGCTCCATGATAGTAAATCCGATGCAGTGTTCAAAACCTAGCTCCAGTACAGTAAGTGGAAAGCCTGTCTTGATTAGTCAATAGGAGGGCTCATTGCTCTCCTCCGCGCTGTAGGATGCCTTCCGCACATCTATGTTACTCTTCACATGGTAACATAAACGTTCACTTGCTTTTCTATCCCCTTTCCTATACTGTAAGCCACTTGAGAACCAAGTCAGTGGTTCATACATCTTGTAATGCCAACACCAAGCCCAGGGCTGGCAAGTGGCAGAAAATGTTTTGGTTTAAAAAAGATAAAGAAAAAAATCCATCATTTTATCTTCATAAAACCCTGTCAGATAATTATTACAATTTTCTGCATTCTAAAATGAGCAAATTACAGTGACTGTCTAAAACCATATACAGGAGGGCAGGCTTGCACCGAATCCAGGTCTCCAGACTCTCCACTCCACCATATATGGTCTTCAAAGACCAGAAGGGCAAAAGGCCTACCGTAGGCCATTGAGACCATCACTGCACAAAGGTACTTTTTTTCTCGAACATGGTAAGGATTCTGAATGGTATCGGTACATCTTAGAATGTGGTCACCTGGGAAAGTACAGAGAGCAGCATGAAAGTGTAAGAAAGGCTGGCAGATCTGGGTCTAAACCCACATTCGCTTTGTCCTTAACCCTGCTGCCTTGGGCAAATCTCTTAAACTAAGGAGCCTTGGCTTCCTCATCTGTAAAATGGGGTTTTAAACGTTACTGACCTTGCAGGGTCTGATGAAGAATGAGAGTTGTATTATATGAAATAGGCAGAGGATATACTGAGGATTCGTTAAACTGCAGTTATCATTACGTGTCAGAAAAAAAGTGGCACATATTTATGCCTATGCCACAGAGTAGTTTTCATCCCCTATCTTACTTTATTTCCACGGCAAGCCTGTGGAGTAGGTGCTATTACCTGAATCTTACATTGAGGAAACTGTGACTCAGAGACATTTAAGTAACTTGTCCAAGGGCACCCAGGTGGCAATGGGCAGAACCTGTATTCAGACCAAGTTCTTTCTGGATCCAAACCTCTTTGAAGTTTATCTGTCTGCATCCCAGATGAATTTCGGTGGAGGAAAGATAAAGAGGACTCAGATGTATCCCCAAATGTCTGAGGTCAATGTGAGGTGCTCGAAAACAAAGTCTGGATCAGATTCATGTGTAGCTTGGTGTATGAGTTTAAAATGTTTGGAACATGTGCAAGATAAGGCACGGGGAAACCAAAAGATGAAGATAGCCAATGATAAATGTCATGCTCCTCAATTTCCCTTTCAGCTAATAATATAATAAATAGTAAAGAATGACTCATACTCTTATTTCAGTCCTTATGCTAAGAGACTCCAAGTTAAAAAACCCATATTGTAACACCGATGTATTACGTATTTCCTCTTGATCTTGCTACCATTTGTTATGTCCCAGAAAATGTTCCAAAACCAAAGAGAGGAAGTTCAGAAAAGTCACAGGAAATATCTGACCTCCTTTACTCTAAGGGAAAAAAAAAAAAAAAACCTCTCCTAGGTTAGTCTCTTATTTGTGACACAGGTAACTAGTATAACGGTAGATGGCTTCAAATCATCCTACAGAGAAACAAATGCTATTTCACAATAAACAACAACAAAAATCTTTTTCTGGTGTTTTCCTCTATCACACAGCTCCTCCAACCTTGGAACAATCAGGCCTTTGCATTCTCCAGTCAAGGCCCAGGAAACCTTCAGGCTGTGAATGTTTATGATTCAGGCAGTCAGGAGTCAGGTTAGGTGAAGAGAAACAGGAGTGAGAAAAAAAGAAAACAAAAAACAAATAAAATACCTCTCCCTGTGGAATGGAAAGTTCTCAAGTGAGGCACTAACCCCACATCTTCCCACCTGACACCACAAAGCTGTAAACCCAGAACGATGCTTGGTCCAGGCCCAGAACCCAGACTTGGAGAAAGAAAACTCAACAAAGAAGGGATGGTTCGGCGGACTCTGATGTGGAGTGAAATCATTGGGTCAGTTCAAATTTATGACTTTAAGGAGGGTCAGAGATTCTCTACTAATAAAAACATCCTTCTGTGAACTTTTCTAAAGTAAAGTTAATGGCACATAATGCCAGCAGATCTCACAGAAAACTCATTCCTAAGGGACTACCTGTAAACTCAGAAGTTTCTGTCTTCAAGAGATCAAATGTTCAATAGAACCCCCCTCTGCTCACTCTCACCCCCATTCAAAGTGCTATATCCTTTACCACCAGTAACCCATGCCCAGACTCTTCTCTATTCTCCCTGGCCCCTGAAAGGCCTCAATCAACCGAGCCGCAGGACCCGCGCGAGCACCCCTCCCCTCCCTGCCATCCCCATTATTCGGCACACAGCCCTGCTCTCCCCTGGAGCCAACAGTCTGCAGCTCCTTCAATGCAGGCGCGAGCAGGCAGGAATGGTGGGAAGAGAAGCTGTGCCAGCTGCATGTTTCAGAATCTCCCTCCATATGCATTTGCCAAAGGAACAAAAAGAAAATCAATGCCAGGAAAAGACAACTGAGATGAGGATGCGGTGGGACCGCGGCTGACTCCTTGCCTCTCAGCAGCAAGGGGCTGGCCAACCACGCGTCCGAGCCTCAGATCCCAGTCGTTACCTTCAGGATGCAGGCCATGGCGCTCCGCCGGCCCTTCTGCCACCGAGCAGCGGGCGCGCCTGGGTCAGGGGCAGTCCCGGCGACAGGCTGGAGGCTGGTACCGCGGCAGGACCGCTCCAGCCCACATTCCCGCAGATCCAAATAAGGGGACCGCGGTGCGAGCTGCGCGGGCACAGGCCCCGCCCCCCGCGCCGCGGCCCCTCCCCCGGACCCGTCCACTGGCTGGCGGCCCCCGAGACCCCGCCCCCGGATTACGTGCCGTCCCGGTCTCCCGCGGTTGCCCCTCGATGCTTGCTACTTTTTCTTTTCTCTCTCCCTTTTTTTTCCTCCCAATAAACGTTCTGTGGTTCAACGTATACAAAGTCTGCTCAGCAGCAGGCAGGGATCTGGGTCTTGCTGGGGAGAGAAAGCGGCCTTTTCTTCTCCTCGATTCGGTCTCCTCTAGCAGATCAGAGAACCCCTTGCAGACATTTCACAGTTTTTAAAAAGTTAAGTGGGTTTGGAATCACCCTTCTGCAGGTTTTGGGTGCATCAAAGGATTCTTCAAAAGTAGCAGATGAAATTCTCCCTGAGCTGTTTAACGATAGAGACTTCCTTCTGCTTAAAAATGCTGTGATGGGCTCATCTAAAATTAATTATTTGCCACTAATAAGGGAGCACAAATCTCTATCAAAAAAAGATGCCAGGAACTTAACGCTGTATGTTTTGTGTGTATGTACACGTACACAGACGTGTATGCATTGCTTTCTTGCTTTCAGCTTCTGCGTTTATTAAAAAAAAAAAAAGTGTGGATACATAAATATACAATAAATAGAATAAATGTATTTATATGAAAATTTAATATATTCTTATATATATACATTGATTATATATGTATATAAATTGTGTTTATGCGCTATAAGTTTAGAATTTGAATGAACTTTGTTGCAACTTAAGTAACAAGGTTAAATCTAAACTTTCCTGTAAGATTTGGAAATCCAGAAAGGCCGTTCCTCACCCTCCAACCTGAAGTCCCTGATCATAAAACAAAGAGTGACAGAGCAGCTTTAAGAGGCAGGCAGCCTGGGAGAAGATATGTGTTGGGTCCTTTCCACCCCTCCTTAGCAGCCCTTTTGGAGTGAAAATCAACAAGGAAAAATTAATTCCCAAGCAAGGAACTGGCTAAGAGAAACAGAGTTATTTCTCTGAGGAAAGTGACATCACACACATAGCAGAAGAAGGGAGAGAGAGCGCATTCTGTATATATACACAGATTTCCACCACTTGGTCTGTCAGAGAAATCTTAAAACCAGGCCCAAAATATTTACCCAAAAGAGCTTTCACTTGCTAGAAGCCCTGTCTGGTTTGCCTACATGGAGTCAGGAAAAGCACTGTGGGCTGCTGGTGGCTGTGACGTCATGAGACTGGCTCACAAACCGCAAGGCAGAAACCAGACTTTCAAGGGATTTGGTGTTTTCTTGGTGAGAACATTCAGAATCCTCAGAGAGCAGGAGGCACCCCAGGAAAAGTGCTGCAAAAACTGAGTGGACGGACTACCTGCTCCCAGGGAAAGTCCCTCTTCTCAGTCTCTCTAAGGGACCACTCCCTGCCCTCCCACTCCCTCCTCCCGCCTGGCCATGTGCTTCAGAGACCTGCTGTATTTTCAGTAAGAACTCTTTGGTCAGTAAGTTCAGTAAATTCAGTAAGAGCTTCCTCTATTTGGTTGATCAGGACTGTATATTTTTTTTAGGACTGTATATTCTAAACCACTGCTTTAGCTCATGATCTTTAGTAAGCCAGGAAAACTCAGTATTTTATTCATTTGTGAATTCAACAAACCTTTACTGAGCTGCTACTAGAAGGTGAATCTTTTTTGAGATACCACTAACTGGAGGAGGGGGGAATTTTACTGAGGTAGTACAGGACCCGTCAGGAATGAGAGCGTGATTTTCATGGTCTCTAACATCATCTTGGATTTAGTCAAGTGGGAAAGGTAAGAGATGCATGATAATATAACGTGGTAAGGTCCTTAACCAAAGTAGAAGCAAAGCTCTAAGGAAAGAGAGACGGAGCCTGCCAGGGTGGCAGATGAGAGGGGCAAGGGTGGGCAGAGCACATCATTCTCTCTCCAGAAATTCTGCAGGTCTGGGGGACAACACAGCTGACTCTAGTAAGCAACCTTGCTGAGCACTTCTTTACTGGGTGACCTTGTTTAAGTTGCTTAGCCTCTCTTGAACTTTTATTTTACATAGTAGCATTTATCCTTGCAAGAATTAGATGAGATGACACTTATAAATCCACTCACCTGAATTCCTGGCACTATGAATACTTTCAGAATGGTAACTCTTTATCCAAAGGGAGGGGGGATTTTTGACTAAAGATAGTTTGTAGGAGAGGATGAAAAGGATGATTGCCATTCACCTTGAATGTCTCAGAAAGATGAACATTGATGGGGCAAACGCTTAGCATCTTGTGACTTGGGTATATCCAAGTGAGGGTACAG